>NW_028292578.1:3501037-3708537 GCF_029948245.1 Actinia tenebrosa | reverse complement strand
TTTGAACAAACAAAAAAAATCATGTTACTCGTTTTCTGGTTACTTGGTTTGCTCGTTAGTCGGTTTACTCGCTACTCGTTACTACCGGTTACTCGTTTTAGGAACACCCCGTTATATCGGAAAAGTCCGTAGCTATAAAACAACAACACTGTGGTGATATTCATCTTTGCATGTTATTTCAAGCAGTACCAACACATGCGCACTAAAACTAGCACTAAAACTGGTTTTTTTTTGGGGGTTTTTTTTTGCAAAATACGTAGACATTTGTGTAGGAATGTGTAAGATGAGCTGTTCTTATAATAATCTTGTTAAATTATTTTTCGTAATAGGATTTGCTGTTAAAAACTGTGCTTGGATTAATATGTGGATGAAAGACAGAGGTTTTTTAAAACAAAAATGCTTTTGGACTCGGTATTGTATTGCAAGTTTGTGGTGAATTCAAACTGATACAAATGAATGCATAGATTAACAATTGGTAATAAAGTGTAAAGACAAAAGGTACCTGATAAGAGCTTTTTATACGCCCCTCGGTGGTCCTTCACTTGTACCAATAGCATGAAATGTGTTTAAAGAAATTAAACTCACCATGATACCATTGTAAATAAAGATACACTTTTTTCTTCCAAAGGTGTCGGACAATCTGCCACAAATTAAGTCACCAAAGAGCATACCAACATACATACTTGTCTGGATCGCTGCATTAAGACTGGCACGACCACAAATAAGATGCCACTGTGAAAGGAAAGGAAGCATAAAGAGGCGTTGTATTTTCGATTCTTTTCTTTACATGTTAACACAAACTATCCGTCTCGACTTACTATTCTTCCCGCTCTTTCTCTCTCTCTCTCTCTCTCGCGATTTACACGTGCGAATATGCAATTTAAGTTCATAGTCTGTTACTTCATGATCTCGCACAAGAGGTACACATTGTACTCTAATTATAGAGGCCACATATGTTTATTTTTAAGATAATTTGAAGGAACAATCTCATTAACCAGCAAAAATAGCTCATTGGCATGTTATAATAATAAAGCCCCTAGCATATTATATATGAGTTATAGTTTATACTTTCTAGTGTACCAGGTTTATAATGTTTTTGAATTTGTGATGATGATGATGATGATGATGACGACGACGATGTTGATAATGGCGGTGATGGTAGTGGTGGTTATGATGTTGGTGAGGATTGTAGTGATGATGGTGATAGTGATGATTATGAAGAGGAGGATATTTAACATCTCCGTAGGGTTTTCCGTGATGTTATTTTAGGCTTAATTTGCTCCCTTATCAGTAATTGCAAATTGTATAAATAATGTTAGATGTTAAATACCTCTGTAACCGTGCTGGTGAAGGCCTTATCGAAGCTGTATGACGTACAGTTGTCACAGCACGTTTTCTGGGGACATGTTATGTTTGGTGTGTTGCATTGGAAGGATGGGGCAGCAAACCCAAAGACTAGCATACCAAACGGAAATGCCATCAATAAAACCAGAATGCAAGAGCCAAAATAAACTGCTTTCTGGTATCTACCAAACGAGTTGACCAGCTGGAAGACATCGTCAAACTCAATGGAGGAACTAGAAGAGTTGTTATCCTGAAAACAGATACAAGAAATAAATGAATCTTTATTAATTTCAATGCCCCCATTGGTTTGTTATTAAAATGGTTGCTTAGTCAATGCGAATCCTGGAGAGGAGAAAACAGCAGAGTATTAAAAGGACTGCCTTTCGGCGCGAGCAAAACAATTATTTTTAACGATGATCTATAGCTAGTAATGCCAAATAATCTGTCCTGATAAGTCTGCAATAATGGCATATCAAGTCTTGCAGGGTTCGGTCTCTTTAACACTTTTGAAGTTCATAATTTCTTGATCACTACTGTAGAACGAGAAAGCCAAAATGATCTGAGACTTGCCATTCTATCTGAAAAAAGCCCCCGAGAATGGACCCAATGGAATGGACGTGGCCGTACTATAGAAAAAAGAATACAGTATTATATTCTCTCTTCTTCATTGTATGATAATTAGATATTGGGACAAATATTACGGATCGTAAGTTAATACGACGCGAACTGTCATGTTGGTCGGGTGCTTTTGCTGCCATCCTGCTTGCAGGTTCGTATATTCTTTCTCTAAATGGCGTAGTGGTTTACCATAAGAAAACGTGCAAAAGAAACCAACGTTGAAAAAGACAGGGTCGTCACCGAACACAGATTATGAGGGTGGGTCGGAAGGGCTATACAAAATACAAATTGGGCCTTTGACCAATTTATTGGGAAGAGTGATAGATAATTTATGCGGAGGATATTCAAATAATTCGTGGACCAATCCGAAGACGGGGTGTGATGGCGCCAGCTCGCTTGAGAGGGCCGCGGAACGAATAACGACGAAAGGGCCTTGATACCAAACAGAGAAAAGAGCAACGTCGAGTCACGTCTTTACCCGTCGAAATCTTGACGGCCTTTAATTCGGTCGTACAAATCATATACATTAAAATATCAGATTACAAACATTGATTGTTGCTATGAGCGCTTAATCCTTAATCAAATAAAGCCAGATATATAAAATTACAATAATTCGCTGAGAGACAATAAAACAAGTAAATATAAAATCAAAATACAATCAAATGTAAACCAAAGCTGAGGGCGTACCAACGCCGTTACACGGGGTTTATGTAACAATGGATTGCATTGATAATAAAATGTATGCAAATGACTTTTTTTATATCTAATTGCTCAACACAATATTTAAAAGTCAACATTACAACCAAAACTAATCAGAAACAGAACAAAAACAAATAAACAAATAAATAGGAGAGAAAAAGAGAAAAAACGGAAAGAAGCTGCATGAAGCTACATAATGATGTTTAGTTGTTAAAGTTTCTAGTTTTTTGTTTCCATTTCCAAGCCATAGAGCTGTCTTCATCTCCACATTTCTCCTTATGATAAACCGATTTTATTTATAATTGAAAACCGTCCAATGATGGTTTACTTTCATTATTCTTGCATAGCCAGATATAATATCGGACAGCAAGGAAAATAAAATTTACTCAGTTGAGTTTACATTTTGTTTTGACTGCTTTCAGGCCACAAACATTTTGGACTTTGATAGAGTGTTCTCTGGAGGTAATAAAAAATTCGTCTAAACATGCTTTTGGGCCAAACCAAACCGCTCTTTTTAGAGACGTTCCCGGAAACACGGGAATTTTTTTGACTAGGAAATAGTTGACGTCGCCGTAAAGAGCACAGTTTAATCTCAGCACAAGACGCAGAGATGATAAAACTAAAGAACATTATCTTTGAGGGATGGCCTACTCACCGAAAGGAGTGCCCACAAGAACAACTAGACTTCTGGAGCTTTAGATGCGACCTCGTCTTAGAAGACGGATTAATCCTCAAAGGCGATAGAATCCTTATACCATCATCACTAAGAAAACAAGTACTGGATACAATTCATCAAGGTCACCAAGGAGAGACGAAATGTATCTTGTTAGCCAGAGAAGCTGTATTCTGGCCAAAGATCAGCAATGACATTAGACAAACGATTAAAGAATGTGAAACTTGCAACAAGTATCAGCCAGCACAAGCTCGACTTCTCATATTGCAACCAGATCTTCCTTCTAGACTATGGGAAAAGTTAGGAACTGATATCTTTGAATTCAACGTTTCAAAGTATCTAATGATTGTAGACTATTACTCAAGATTTCTTGTCGTACGTCCATTTGCTAATATGACAGCTAATACTATATGTAACCACTTCCAGCACGTGTTAGCAGAATATGGATTACCATCACACATTCATACTGACTTTGGTACGAAGTACATTAGCAAAGAGTTTCGTGAGAAATGTGAAAACACTGGGATCAGGTTAACATTCAGCTCACCCTACCATCACCAAGCGAACAGCGTCGCAGAAAGATCTATAGGAACATGCGAATCCTTATGGAAGAAGGCCCTAAACGAAAAGAAGTGCCCTTACGCAGCACTCTGGATGTACAGAATTCACACCCCTAACAAGCACTATACCATCACCCTATGAGTTATATTTATGGACGTAAGCCCCGACTGCTTATTCCAAGCAGCAACCATATGTCTTGCAATCCTCACATCCAGACAATGATCACCACAAGGAGACAATCAGACTCTCCAAAGAGAAACAAGCAGAGTACTATATCAGAAAAGCAAGTAAATCTGACACAAGACCATTACTTGTCGAGGAGCTGGTATGTGTACAATACGCACAAAAAAACTTGGGACAAGGGTGAAATCACAAGGAAACCAAACCCTATATGCGAAGCAAGGACATACGTTGTCGAGCCAGAGAACATCTAAGACCGAGAACAAGCCAGCTTAAAGAACCAGAAAGAAAGGTCTACCAAGAAACCCAACCTGCACTTGACATACGTCATCCCCAAGACCTACTCGGTAAACCAGCGGTACAAGAAAGACCACAGATGACTGAAGCTACCAAAGGCCGAGATGTACTCTTAAGTGATTATAAACCAAAGGAGCAAAACAATCAATCAGCAAGCTATACCGGCACTAGATATGGGCGTACAATCAAAGCTAATTTTAGACTACGTTTGTAAAGAGTTGATACACACAAACAAACAAAAAAATATATATATATACATCCTTTCTATATAAGTTGATATTGAACATTTACATATATTGATCAACACCAATTAACTATAAGATTGATAAACATTGAACAATTGAACACAAAGAGGGGGATGTCATAGCACCCCATATATGGACATCGGTATGATGTAAATTAGTTTCTAGGCAAGCCATGGCTCGAAGAGAGCACGACGATATGTACAACATGATTCCAGAATAAAATACATCCAAACAAACCCAAGAGACTTCGACACTTGATATACAAAATACCTTGTATTCCTTAGATTTTTAGTTTTCCAAAAGATATATTCGACACCTGCGTACCTCGGTTCAGCCTCTAATCGTTGTTTGTTGTGAACATGTCAGAGCATGTGATGACACTCTTGGGAGTTGATTCTTACAAAGGTAAATATTTTAACATGTCTGTCATAAAAGAATAATTCTCAAAGGAATATCATGTGATCTGAAATTATGGGGAGTTTTCACACGATGCTAAAAATGTGTATTTAATCGATTTCGATTTTAACTTGTCAATTGAATGTATTCACGGCCAAAGCGTGTATCAACGGGTACAAGTTTTTTCTCATTAGCATGCTATTTTAATGTCAAGCTCATTAGCATTAAAGCGTTGGTAACGTGAAGTCATTTTAGTATGATACAGAATATTATTTACCGTTTGGTATTCTATCAGAATATATGAGCCCCAACTTTCTCCCACTTTATATGTTTTAGTTTCCTGGCCTCTGGTTGTACGAAACCTGCATAGCGCTATCCGGCGGATGAATTTTATCGAGTGGATAAATTCATTTTGATAACAGCACAGTGCACCGCCCTTTGTACAACCGGGCCATTGTTACTATCAATCACGTGACTTTTTGGAGTTGACTGGGGGGCAAACAAGCGGTTGACTGGGGGGCAACTAGCGGATGCTAAATCAAATCATATCAAAATAAGTCCTCAAACTATTGTATTTGACTATTTTCACGACATGAAACCAGAAAACAAGAGATCAAAACAACCTCCAGGATTCTACAAGCCATCAAAAAAGAGCTATTACCGGAAGTGACGTCTATTGATAGCAACCTATTGTATATATTTTTTTAGTTACGTTAAACAGGAAGAAAGAAAGAAATAATACACTTTCACTTTGACCCAATCCTGACAGACGCCAAGTTATTGAGCGATTTTGCTGCGATTCTAGAGATCAAAAACATATGTGCGTGAACTTTTGGCAATCGAATATGAGATGAGTTTAATTGGCGAAGTTTTAGCGCAATGCTGCTCAATAGACCTTATTCGTAGTGTGACAATGTTTTCCCAATTCAGCGTGACAAACCTCTGGGGGAATGAAGAGCTATTGTTTTGAAACTTGTCGGGATATCATCGTTATTCCTTTTGTATCCTTTGGGATACTCATCAATTTTTCGAAGAGTAAAAACAAAAGAAAATGAATCCCCTGGAGGTTAGTCACGCTGAAATGGGAAAACATTGTCACACCACGAATAAGGTCTATTGAGAAAGTTGTTTTTTTTCAAAGTTGTGAAATGATTGAAATTATTCATCGCCAATACAACATCGCCTCTCATATTATAAATAGTATGAAGTGCATATGAAAACATATACTTAAAAGGCAACAAATCTTAGTTGTCAGCCCGCTTTGACGCATCTAAGAAAAAAGAAATGAAAACGTAAAATAAAGATGCAATAATTACAATTTATAGATTAAATGTTTACGCTCGAACCTAAAGCAAGTTGATCCTACAAAGAAGGCTAGCAAAATGCCCAACAAACCCGGTTATCAATAAGATGGTCATCTGTATGGAAACATATCATTTATTATCATTTCTTGGTCGTTTGGATGGTTTAATAACAAATCCGTTTCAATATACCCGTAGACAGTTGTGTCTTGTAGATACGTTTCCACTACGAAAACCATTTGGAGTTATATATCTTAATGAAGATAGAAGACAAAGTGAATATTTTGTCCAATTAAATTTACGGTTTGGTGAAGGACCTCCAAATTACCTTTTCGCCCATATTAGAAACCAAGAAAGTTGCCTTGATCTTCTTAACCGTTAGCCTAGCCAAGACTACTCCATACAGGCGGCGTTTTGCTGACAAACTCCAAAGCCTAAGTTTTACTGTCGTCATGGAGCGCAGAGAGCTACCAAATTATTTCAAGTCAGTAGAATGAAGAGGGCGGCGGCACGCCAACGTACCTTTCGTAAATCCCATTATTCCTATCCTTATCTTTCCTAATCCATATTTTATAACCAATTCTACCTCTATTTCTATTATTATTCTCATAGTTACAAAAATAATAGTGAAAAGTTGGCGTAATTAACCATTTTCATTTGAAATTTCTTTCATGATATTTTTCAATAATAGCATTTGAGGATCTTAACTTTCAATGCTCCAAAACTTGAACTTAACTCGATGCGTGACCAAAGCCGTTATTTAAACTTTCAAGGCCTGAAGACATCCAATTATTGATTGACAAAGACAGAAACTTCAATATTTTGCTTGAATTTTTAATACAAATGGAGCTCGAAGCAAAACAACAGAGGTTTTCCAGAGTGTTTCTACAGAGAAATTACGGATTTTCATTGAGAAAAAGGATTCGGAAAATTCGAAAAAAGCGACAAAAAATGCTGTTGCCACTTTCCTCGCTTATTGGTTGAGAAATAAAATACCGTATGTGCCGTTGTATTTGTAAAATCATGGTCAGTTTTGATGCATTTAGCTTGCTAAATAAAGTTCTTATTTCGTAAACTGACTTCTCAATATTTCTCAATTTTACTATATAACAAAACACTCGAGAAATTAGTTAACTAATTCCCTCGCGACAAGACATTAAATGTATAATATATGCTATCGTAGGACACCACTACTAGCCGATTGAATTTTCAAATTGAAACTCCCCCAAAACCGGGGTCACCTTGGCCTATGAAAGGCGAGCGCTCTTACCGCTACGCCACACATGCTTCTTTTTGTTCAAACATTTAAAGGAGAACGACTTGCTAGACCAAAACAGTAAAGGAGTTTTCATCCCATACGGCGGGAAGTCATTTCTATCTTAAGTTTTTTGTCTTTTTTAATATTTCAATTTATTTTTATTTTATTTATTTTTATTTATTTATGCTTCTGTCATGACGTTTGTAAGTGGCAGGGGCATCACTCTAAAAATAGCAAATTACAGCGATAAGGATAGAAGAAAAATATTTGTCCCTTCGAAAACAAATGATGGTGCATGGTCTTCCTGTTGCTTTGGCGGTTATTTTCAAAGCCAAAAAAATATTTTAATATTGACTAAACAATTTAAAATCCAAGATTATCCCAGATCGAGCTCTTGCTCAATGTTCTCCAGAATACTGTGTGAGGGCGAAAAACGCATACGCAAGCCCAGTATAGTTTTTTTGCAAATTAATCTAAAACACTCAAATTCGACTTTCAAACTTGTCTGACAAATGGTCTTTACAGATTGCCGAAACTTAAAGTTGGCTCTTTAGGCTATTTCATTCATTCAATTCTTTTTTTTGCGTGTGTGGTTTTCTTTTTTTTTTTTTTTTTTTTTTTTTTTTTTTTTTTTTTTTGTTTTGTTTTGTTTTTGTTTCATATTGTCTTAGTTTTATGTTACAGTGTTTCCATAACAATGCCGAGAGGAAAACACATATCTACATTTACTACGTTTGTTTTCCTAAAAACGTAAATATCTCACTAGGAAATAAAAGATATTTAATTCAATAGTTTAAGACATATGCTATCTCTCGTACAATTTTCAAAGATACAATTTGTGAATTATTGCGCATTGTTAATGATTGTTTGTCATACTAGTTGTATAAGTAGTGTTTAAAAAACGAGTAGGAGTGTTTTATCAGGCATAATCGGCTACGCCTCGTGCTTTTATACCTGATTAAACACGATCTACGAGTTTTTAGAACTGCTTAAAACACTTTTGAACAATTTATAAGATTTTGGTTCAACTGGAGCCACCATACACGTCACGAACATGGATTTTTATACTTCGATAGAGATTTGACATCACGGGCATGCGCAACCAGAGTCAATAGAAGCTCCCACACGTTGGATATTGCGTGCCAAGGCAAAGACGGGCACGTTAGTCAAAGATCTTTAGGGTTGACTATGACCTTGATGAAGCTCTATGTCTTCATCTAAACTTATACAATTTAGTAAAAAAATAAAACAGTTGGAAAAGACGACGTTTCGCTGTCATCTTGTGATGATAGCAAAACGTTATCTTTTACAACTAGTTTTCTTACTAAATTGTATACCTAAAAGTACCTTTATCAAATATATTTGTTATATTCCGACAAAAGGAACTTTGAATTTATTTTGTCAAACATTGAATCGCTTATTGTCCCCAGTCCCTGCTTTTCCTCTCCAAGCGTCCAATTCACACCGGAAAACCATTGGAAAACCCCGATTCTACTGAAGCTGGAGGCAAGATAGGTACCGTTCACAGTCTAGTGTGTGAATAAATAAACAAGTATTTTACTAAACGCATCCCACACGGAAAGGAATGAGCGTGCGTTCAAAGCCATTAGCGTCACAATCAAGTTTTTTGAGTATGCTGGTCAAAGCAAGGGGTTAATCATCTACGGTCTGGGGGGCGATGGAAGTATGGTCCTTTTAATGAATCAAAAAGTAAAATCCCAAAATCGTGTTTCCATAGAGCGCAGTTGTTATACCCGTGCAAAAATGAAAATAATAATAAAGTATTACCTTATCCTTTTTATATAGTAAATATACTTAACCAGAAAATTATCAATTTTTTTGAATGCATGGAGGTATTGACCCAGCACCTGATGACTTTCATCATTTTACTTTTACGGGAACCTAATCAAGGTTTATATAGGTGTGATTAATTAACATGCTATTCAAGCTTAGGCCCGTTCACACCCAGAATTGTACACCTAAATATAAATTTAGGCACTGCTTAAAAGCGGAGCTCCCAATTCAATAGGCACAGGGAGCCCAATTTGATAAAACTGTAAGGTGACATAAATTAGTGGGGAGGGGGGCAGGGGATGGGGGAGGGATCTTCGGTTTTTGTTCTTGATCTTCAAGATGAAATTACAGCCATTCTCAATCGCACACGCTCTCTAGCGATCTTTTCTGTCTCGACGAATCACAATCACAAGGCGTTTCCATAACATTGTCGGAAAACACAAAGCTATTAGGGCACGTGCATATAGAATGTCAACGCGTTGATTGACGTCCACCAAAAGCTTCTTCGTCGATCGTCGCGACGGAAACAATCGTGTCATAGCACCCCATATATGGACATCAGTATGATGTAAGTTAGTTATTCTAGGCAAGCCATGACTCGAAGTGAGCACAACGATGCGTGCAACATGATTTCATAATAAAATACATCTAACGAACCAAGAGACTTCGACATGGTGTCAGAATCGTGGGATAACTCAAGCAAGTCAAGATAATTCTCCTCGAGCAATTTCAATTCAACTTCAAGTACTTCAAACACGTTCAATTTCGATATTCAAGTCCAAGAATTCAACCATGGCGGACAAATTCACACCACCGACAATGGACTGGTTGAGTCCAGGCGATATTCACAAGAGATTCAAACTTTTCAAGCAAAAATGTCAACTTATATTCGATGGACCGTTAGAAAAGTCGGCAGAGCAGAAAAAGGTACGTTTTTTGCTGTTATGGATCGGCGATAAAGGTCTTGAAATATACAACACGGCGACATGGGCCAACGAAGGCGACGAGTTAAAACTAGACCCGGTATTTCAACACTTAGAAGCTTATACTAAGCCAAAAAGCAACCATATTTTAGCAAGATTCCAACTTCGAAGTCTCAAACAAGGCGAAATGCCATTAGAAGAATTTGTAACAAAAGCACGAAGTCTTATCGACGATTGTGGATACGACCAGCAGTTCAAAGATGAGACATTACGCGACACCTTGGTATTTGGCATCAATTCTGATAAAGTACGAAAGGACGCTATTTCTCTCGGAAATAATCTAACATTTCAACAAATCTACGACCTTGCTAAAACAGAGGAAAGCACAAGAGCTCAAATGAAAATTATCACTCAAGGCAACGAAGTTTTCAACAAGGAAACACACTCGATTCGAAGCAAAAGGTCAAGTTCGAAACCACAGGAATCCCAAAAATGGCGGGAAAACGAGAATCGACAGTCAGCGAGCACCCCTAAACCAAAACCCAGAAAATTCAAGTTCAAGTTCAACGGATGTTTTCGATGCGGCGGAAACCATGAAGAACAAGCACACTGTCCAGCTATCAACGCAATATGTAAATTCTGCAAAAAGAAAGGACATTACTTCAAAGTCTGTATGAAAAGAAAAGTAAAGCAACTACATGAAATCGTCGACGATCCGAACTACGAAGGTCAAGATATACATGTGCAGCCCGACGACGTTGCAGAGTACCCTAGCAATACTTACACTTACGAGGAAGAAGGTTCCAGCGACACTGAGCCAATTACCGTGACATTAGGTTCTGTTTCAACCGAAAACACAGTACATAATGTGAGCAGCCACAAGAACAGAATATATAAACATGTTAAACTTAATGACAAATGTGACGTCATCATGAAAATAGACACTGGAGCGGACACTTGCATACTTACAACCGACGATCTCCAGGTACTACCAATCTCCATCAACTTAGAACCATCGGACAGCATCTTGAGGGGGTATGGGGGATCCAAGATACAAAACCTTGGAGTAACAACGTTAAAAGTCACTTACAACAACAAATCAATCGAGACAAAATTCAACGTAGTTGAAGCACCTGGTAACCCTTCAATGATAGGATGCAAGCAAGCTCAGGACCTTGGAATAATAACAGTAAATATTGAGCACCTTAACTCTATCAACGAGCAAAACACGAAACCATCAAGAGCATATCAAGCTGCGCAGAAAGGCGAGCTTTCGAGATCAATCGTTAAAGAAGACTTCAAAGATTGTTTCGACAAGGTAGGACGCTTTCCAGGAGAAAAGTATCACATTCAACTCATTGATGACCCTAAGCCGGTTATCCATCCTCCACGAACAGTCCCAGTGCACATATTACCACTTTACAAGGCAGAACTAGATAACATGATCAAAGACGACATCATCACAGAAGTGACTGAGCCAACGGAGTGGGTCAACTCTATAGTCTGCAACGTACGCACAACCGAAGACGGAAAGCAAAAAGTACGACTATGCTTAGACCCTAAGGACTTAAACCAGAGCATACGTCGTGAACATTACTACAGCAGGACCATAGACGAAGTACTACCGCAACTACATGGAAAGCAATACTTCTCCGTAGCTGACACGCGGAAAGGTTATTGGCACGTTAAATTAGATAACGCATCCAGCCTGTTGTGTACCTTTAACACTCCATTCGGCAGGTACAGATTCAAACGTTTGCCCTTCGGAGTAAATGTGTCTCAAGACGTCTTCCAACGCAAGCTAGACGAAGTATACAAAGACATACCAAACGTCACCGGAATCGCGGATGACATCATTATTGCGGGATCGACGCAGCAAGAACACGATCAAGCGTTCCTAAACATGCTCGTGGCAACAAGGAAGAACAACGTAAGCCTTAAGTCAGATAAACTTCAATTCAAACAGCAGAGTGTCAACTTCTACGGACATACACTCACCTCAGAAGGCATCAAGCCATCAAACAACAAACTAGAGACAATCAGGAACATTCAGGCACCAAATAACTCAAAGGAACTACTCACCATACTCGGAATGATCACTTACCTTAATCGATACTCAACAAGGCTAGCACAGCTGACAGCACCTTTAAGAGAGCTGACAAAGAAGAATGCACACTTTAGATGGGAGCAGCGCCACCAGGACGCACTTGACAAGATAAAAGAGGAACTTTGTTCAGTACCAGTGATGTCTTACTATGACCCTGACCCTACCACAGTCACCATCCTTCAATGTGACGCGAGTCAAGAAGGATTAGGCGCGTGGATTCGTCAAATTGATTCAGATGGCAAGGAAAGAATCATCGCAATGTCATCCAGAACACTTACAGACGCCGAGAAGAGATACTCCAACATCGAACGCGAATGCTTAGCTGTAACCTATGGCCTCGAAAAGTTCGAGTACTATTTATTGGGACGGACAACAGTCGTAGAAACGGACCATTCACCCCTTGAACAGATCTTCAAGAAGAACATTGCTGAGGCCCCAGGAAGACTACAAAGACTACTGCTGAGATGTTTAAGATTTAACGTTCAAGTCAAATATAAACCAGGCAAGACAATTCCAGTTGCAGACGCACTGTCAAGAGTATGCCTCAACAGAAAGGCACGATCAGATGAACATCACAAAGAAATCCACTTTGTCACAGACAAGCCCTGTCCTTTTGACATCAACCTAGTGAAATCTACAACCGCACAAGACGCAGAGATGATCAAACTAAAGAACATTATCTTTGAGGGATGGCCTACTTACCGAAAGGAATGCCCACAAGAACTACTAGACTTCTGGAACTTCAGATGCGACCTAGTCTTAGAAGACGGGTTAATCCTCAAAGGCGATAGCATCCTTATACCATCATCACTAAGGAAACAAGTACTGGATACAATTCATCAAGGTCACCAAGGAGAGACGAAATGTATCTTGTTAGCCAGAGAAGCTGTATTCTGGCCAAAGATCAGCAATGACATCAGACAAATGATTAAAGAATGTGAAACTTGCAACAAGTACCAGCCAGCACAAGCTCGACTTCCCATATTGCAACCAGATCTTCCCTCTAGACCATGGGAAAAGTTAGGAACTGATATCTTTGAATTCAACGGTTCAAAGTATCTAATGATTGTAGACTATTACTCAAGATTTCCAGTCGTACGTCCAATTGCTAATATGACAGCTAATACCATATGTAACCACTTCCAGCACGTGTTAGCAGAATATGGATTACCATCACACATTCATGCTGACTTTGGTACGCAGTACATTAGCAAAGAGTTTCGTGAGAAATGTGAAAACACTGGGATCAAGTTAACATTCAGCTCACCCTACCATCACCAAGCGAACAGCGTCGCTGAAAGAGCTATAGGAACAAGCAAATCCTTATGGAAGAAGGCCATAGACGAAAAGAAGTGCCCTTACACAGCACTCTGGATGTACAGAATCACACCCCTAACAAGCACTATACCATCACCTTATGAGTTATTGTATGGACGTAAGCCCCGACTGCTTATTCCAAGCAGCAACCATGTCCTGCAATCCTCACATCCAGACAATGATTACCACAAGGAAGCAATCAGACTCTCCCAAGAGAAACAAGCAGAGTACTATAACAGAAAGGCAAGTAAATCTGACACAAGACCATTACTTGTCGAGGAGCCGGTATATGTGTACAATACGCACAAAAAAACGTGGGACAAGGGTGAAATCACAAGGAAACCAAACCCTACAAGCGAACCAAGGACATACGTTGTCGAGATGAACGGTAAGCTCTACCAGAGAACCAGAGAACATCTAAGACCAAGAACAAGCCAGCTTAAAGAGCCAGAAAGAAGGGCCTACCAAGAAACCCAACCTGCACTTAACATACATCATCCCCAAGACCTACTTGGTAAACCAGCGGTATTGGTACAAGAAAGACCACAGATGACTGAAGATACCAAAAGCCGAGATGTACCTCCAAGTGATTATAAACCAAAGGAGCAAAACAATCATTCAGCAAGCTATACCACTAGATATGGGCGTACAATCAAAGCTCCTATTAGACTAAGTTTGTAAGGAGTTGATACAAAAAAGAAAAAAAAAGAAAAAAAAAGAAAAAAGCATATAACCTGTCTATATAAGTTGACATTGAACATTTACATATATTGATCAACACCAATTAACTATAAGATTGATGAACATTGAACAATTGAACAGAGGGGGATGTCATAGCACCCCATATATGGACATCAGTATGATGTAAGTTAGTTATTCTAGGCAAGCCATGACTCGAAGTGAGCACAACGATGCGTGCAACATGATTTCATAATAAAATACATCTAACGAACCAAGAGACTTCGACAAATCGCTAGAGCGGCGCGTGTGATTGAAAATGGCTGTAATGTCCCCCATATTGGGAACCATGAAAATCAAATCGAAATGGACTATCGTTTTCTTCGCACGAGTCTTTGTATACGTCAGAGAAGAGTTGCATCCAGAGAAGAGACGTGGATACGCAAAAGTGCTATTTTCGCCGTCAATCAAATGCTATGAGCCAATCGCCCGCAATGACCTGAGCCAACAATACCACGTTATACGGCTCTCTCTCTCTCGATCAAGCTTGCAGGAGAATCGCGATACTAACCAATATCGGAGGCACGTAAAAGAACCATAAAAAGCAATATCTTACGTTCACAACTCAATGCAAAGCACATTTGACTATATTCATCAATAGAAAGGGCACATCATTATATCATCATAATTATCTTCTAATGCAAATATCTTAAAATTGCCATCAGGAACCATTTATAATTAATATTTATTTGTCTCTGATTTAATTACTGTTTTCTCGAAGTTTCGACCATTTACCAATGGCTTTCACCCTTTGATGTATTCAGTTGTAACACACATTTCATATAAAACATGTGTTAAAAGTCTTGCTCCGTGCCCTCGGTCAGTCAGCAACACTTTTAAAGTTACTGGACAATGGTCTGCGATCACCCACATAAAGCAATATTCTTGTTATTCTCTAATGTAATTCACATTTTAACTCGTTGATTCTCAAACTAAAAACGCATATATTGTAAATGGAAAAGATTTCGGTTCATAGACCTTTCGTAAAGTGCTATTGCTGATGAATGAAAACCGAGAGCATTTCAAAACTGGGGGTATCCTAGAAATCTTTCAACAAGTGATCAACGGAAATGTTTTTTTGACCTTTTATTCAGTTTCTATAGTCTATCTACAGCTTCCATCTTCCATTGAGCTACCGGGACACCATATACATTGAATATGACATCTGCTAGTGATGTTCAGATAAGCCATTCTGAAGTCAGACTATTTCACGATGAGGGCATACTTCACCGCACCCTGACAGCCACACTCTCTCAAACGCTTTTCTAAACACTTAATCAGTTAACATTATTATATTCTTCTAAATATGCCTAATACGTTTTTCATTTTTGTTCTTGTGTTGACATTTGCAAAGCAAACGATTAGCTTCGTCGATGACTGCTTCAATTGTCCCAATTCGACTCTCAAATACAACAAGCCGCTCAGCTACTCAGTATACGATCCTGGCTGGAGTTTGATAAATAATGGCGCTCTTGAAGTCTGGTTCAGAACAGGAATGAAGAACGCAATGGTGGTATATGAAGATGATGGTGGAAAAGGAGAATTTTTTGACGTCTTCCTCGTTGGAGGCAAAATCCGAATGCGGATGCAAGTCGGATATTGCAATATAGAAAAAAGAGTCATTAATGGTAGTTTCAATGATTTGAAGTGGCACAAATTGGTAATTCGAAAAGAAAAGAAAAACACTACGCTAAGTGTCGACAGCATCGCAGCCGAGCCAATCCAGTGCTCTTCTCAGTTGGATTCAATGACTGCTTTGTACACTGGCCACCTTTCGATTTTCGTAAGAGAGTCTTCTAATAGTTGGACTTTCCCTAGCAGTCTGTGGCAATCAATAAATAATGTGTAAGTAGTGAATTTTTCCATTTCTTGGTATTCTTTCTAAAGTAGAGATGATCGTGTTCCAATTGTAGATTAATAGACCTTATTTGTGGTGTGACAATGTTCTCCCAATTGAACGTGACAAACCTCTAGGGGAATGAACAGCTATTGTTTTGAAACTCGTCGGGATATCATCGTTATTCCTTTCGTATCCTTTGGGATGCTTATGAAGTTTTCGAAGAGTAAAAACAAAAGAAAATGAATCCTTTGGAGGTTTGTCACGCTGAATTGGGAAACTATATTGCCATTGTGAGTTTTTTTTTACCTTAGTATTGCCATCAAGCTTAATAAATCATATATCAGAAGATTTTGAGGTAATAATTAGTAAATGTTTTTTTTTTTTTCCTTTTGAGAGCGGATGGATGTTTTTTCGTGAACACACGAGAATTATCTAGTTTAGTATGCATAGCATGATGTGGCCAGGTTACACAGTCTCGATTAACAATTTAACTTTTAGATAACGGGTTATCTTGATGAATGCAAAAGGTAGACATTTGATCATATAGCTATGCGAAGCGCAGACTCAGTCACTATACAGTCAATTCAAAAAACGTTGTCGTCGACCAACTCAAGCCTGCGCGACTGGACCGAAAGGAATATGGGTAAAAATCACTGAAGCCGCTAAATATTCGTTCTGAATTAATTGCTCCCGCTAGAAATAAGATAATAATGGCGAGAAACAATTCATCAATGGCATGTCTTCGGGTTTAGGAAAAGAAAAACAAAGAAGTTATAATTTCAGTTCACAATCCCTAAAAAATGAAGGCATTTAAAAAGCATCTCCTTCAACACTTCCCGCTCGCCTATGAAGGACTGTAAACCAGGTATAACTAGTCAGATAAAATTATGGAGTCAACTCGGCTTCAATGATTGCTACCCAGAGTTCCTTTTGGTCCAGTCGCGTAGGCTTGAGTTGGTCGACGACAACATTTTTTGAATTCAATGTATTTATAACTTGATCCTTGCAAAGCAGATTTCATTACACTTTACGTCTCATTCTAGATAAATACAATTAATTGTGCCCTCTCTCATTACACAGAGTCCCAAAATTAGACCTCTTTTTACCTTGGTGATAATGTTTGACTATTGTTTTCCTATTTTAACGTGTCATTCTCTTAAGAATAAGATTCGTTTGTTTGATTTGTATCCATGGTACACAAGTAGTGTGAAATAAATAAAAACATTGCGCCAAAAGTGAAAGAGACTGATCTATTCATTATCATCCATAACAAACACAATGATCGTTTGGCATGTTAACGTCCCTTTCTCGTCTTAATTAGGTAAGATTATTTCTCTGTAATCGTAGTGTCGATCAAGTGACCAATGATATCATCAATTCATTAGATTCCAAGGGTGTATCAAAGACATTCAGTACGTTGAAGATGGAGTCATTACCAGACCTCATTTGCGAGCTACAGTTGGGACTGAACGTGGATGTAGCAATCCTTGCCAGTCACTGAAATGTAGACATGGTGGCAGATGTGTTGATCGTATATTGACAGCCTGGTGTAACTGCGAAGGGACTGGTTACCAAGGGAAACGTTGTGCAAGAGGTAAGGAAAGAGAATAGAGATATACCAACATTCGTCGCGCGTACGAGCCCTATCATGTAGTTTTTTTCATGGTGTTTTATTTTTTTCTTCTAATAAAAATTCTGCATGCTTACACACATCGCCGAACCCAAATATATTGGGTGACTTTAAGAGGTCACGTGTGTAGGAGCCCTTACAAGGATTTTTCTTTATGGTTGATTCTGCTCTCCCATATTGGGTGACAGAGTTGCAAACGTCACGTGTACGATATTTTTTCATTATTTTTGATATCAATTCTACTTGATAACATACAACCGAGCCCAAGGGACTTAAATAACTAAAAAAAAAAGAATTGAAATTGAAATTGAACAATTTTTTTTTTTTTTTTTTTTTTCATAAAAATGCATTTTTTTCCTAGCGCAGGAAAGAGAAATGACGTGCATGAGATATTAATATCATACAAAATGACAATTTGGTCAATTAGAGTGCTTTGTGACTTAATTATTTTATGCTTTGTTGCCATAGTAATCAAGAACAGATCAACCAAGCCACCAACTACAAAATCACTTACAACAAAGAAGATTACCTACAAAGTAAAAGACCCAAACAAGATCCCCCTTTTACAAAAAGAGAGAGAAGTTTCCGCCATTAATTCTCGAATAAAGAATATTGGAGTACACCATGGCCGTTGCATGGATCTCTGGGCAGTTGCTACTGCGACTGTACTTGGCATGGCTATCAACACATGAGTGACATTTGTAGATCTTGGTTGATAATCTCAGACATTTTCTTTATTTTATCAATTGGGATTATATCTTCATTATGAAGAAAATTCAAGAAAATTTTAGGAAAAGAACCGACATAATGAAAATTAGTATGAGTTCATTACTACTCTTTTCATTGCTATGCGCTGATCGTGATAACAGTCCCGACAGTTTAATTGGACTTTACACTTCCGCCAATCAAATAAATTGTTTGGTACCTTTATATTCTCTGATTGGCGGCAGTTCATTGCCCTATTCCGGGATCCGCTGTTGCGATTGTTGTCTCGATGGACAGCGCGCAACAGCGAAAAGAGTGGTAATGCACACTAAAAGAAACCGGTAAACTTTGAGGAAGTGGAAAATAAAAATAATAATGTTGTATTGTTTAGGTCATGCATGGTAGAATGTCAAAAATTATTGTCTACGAAATAATCTAGTTAAAGATGAAAATGATTTCAAGTGCGGTAAGGAATGTAAGGAATATATTTGCTGGGTCACAGTTGTGTTGTCCAGCCGTGTTCAAAAAATAATTATTAAGGCTATTAAGAAAGCTCAATTTTTAAAAATTTTCGTTAATTTTGATTAATTGAGTTAATTAAATTAACTTTTAATTTAAATTTAATTTAATTTTAAAAAACGTTACGAGCAAAAAGATGTCGTCCGTCTTCTGTTCAAAAATCATACTTGGGGCTATTAAGAAATTTTAATTTTAATTTTAATTGGTTTTTAAATTTTAATTTATTTTAATTGATTAAATTAATTTTAATTAATTGAATTAATATATTTTTTATTTTTAATTTAATTTTAACTTTAATTTTTTATTTTAATTTAATTTTAAAAAACGTTAAAAACAAAAAGACGTCGTAGTAAATGACTGGAAGGATAATTAAATCGAATAAATAGATTGGTAGATGGGTATTTGTTTTTTATTTTATTTTATTTTAAATTTCTTGTGTTATTTCAATATTGACTATTAAAGTGCTACTACGACGAAAATCGTTCAAACTTGGATTCAGCTGAAACTTCCTAAGAATACTCTTTAAAGGTCCAATAATCACTGTATGAAGTGTTTTCTCGATATTCAGGACGAAAGTATGATATTTTTACGATTATTTTTTGGAGTCTGTGACGTCATACACTCAACATCGAACATCGCTCCATACCTTTCTTTGTAGTTTATGATCAAAATATCAGTAGTAAAGGGAGAAAGAAATACCCAAACACCCCAAAATATAAATTATAGTCACAAGTAATGTGAAATAAGCACATTAGCCACCTTTTGGGCTTCATAGGAATAAAATAAATTAAGGATTTATATACAAAGAAATATATGTAGCAATGTTTGATGTTGAGTGTATGACTTCATACAGTGATTATTGGACCTTTAAAGAGTATTTTTAGGAAGTTTCAGCTGAATCCAAGTTTGAGCGATTTTCGTCGTAGTAGCACTTTAAGAGATAATCGCGGAAAATCAATATAAATAACTGATACCAATAATATGCAGAACTCAAAGTTTTAAAAAATGCAGAGTTTTTAGGTCAATTTTAAATGTTTGGATGTTGCTTGGCTTCTCTAATGAATTGGAAGAAGTGTTCCATATAGCTCAGGTTAAAAAAAAGGATAACTGGATAGCCTAGCTTTCCCAATGATAACTGCAGGGATATCAAGAATGCTTACAGGGATGTAGTAGCTCGTAGCTCAGTAACTTTTTCTATCGATTTTGATTAAAAGAGAAGGATGAAAATGATGATGGAAAGTCAATACAATATATATACTCAGACAATTTTTCAAAACAAATGTTTGACTCGATCTTTGTAACAATTTCACCGCCTAATTTTTTCACGTCATGTATCATTTCTTTAAGTCCTTTGCTCGTTAATAATAGAAAATAAAATATGGATGTAAATCAAAATTATTATTTATTCTTGAAGCTTGAAACTGGGGAATGCGAGCATTTAACAATTATTCGTCCAAGGCGAAATTGAATATCGGGGAATATATACCGAGACGCGAGTTTGCGCATTATATTTATCTCTGCAAGTAGCTCACAACGACAAGCGAGCCTGCGCGTGCACGCGTTATATTCACCTTTAAGTTAATATAGCAAAATAATACGACGCATATTTTATTATTATTATTATTATTATTCGCGTGTAAAGATACTAATATTCTTCATTCGACAGTGAGAGTGTTTCAAAACGTTTTAATATTATACGCAGCTGTCTCGTCATTGATATTCGCTTATCTTACGCTATCGTTTATCTTTCGACAACATCTCCAACAACTTCACTATATGTGAGCTCTTTGAGAGGGTTTTTGAGGCACATAAAACATCCCAAATTTTTAATGAACGTGCACGTGTTGAGGTTGAAGGAAACATAGATATGAGGGACAGAAATTCGTTCACCTCACGAAACCTTTTCGATCGTCGCACTGTAAACGAAAAGCTTTATAAAACTAAGTTGGAAAATTCTTGCATTTATTTCTCTGGGCCTTTTACCGCGGTACATTTCAATATGGCTTAAAAGTGTTTTGGATATCAGTAGGAACAACGTTCTATAGGAGAGTTTTCATTTAATGAGGCATGCAGATGCGGCATTCCATTTAATCATTTATATATTGTCATATTCAATTTTTTTTAAAATCAATGACAAAAATCATTTTTCATTAATAAATTGAATCAACTAAACCGTGAAATCTACAAAATAAATGGAGTAAACGTGCTTCGAATTTATGTGTGCCTTTACTGGAAGAAAACGTTTCCTATTTTCAGAGTTCGGTTTAATACGAATGAAAATTCCTTCGTTCTTTTTGTAGTATTTTATTGGGTATTCTGTGCGTATCTCATTTATTATTACAACCATTGATTGAAGGAGTTTTTATTATAGGACGTATTGCGATTGTTTTGTGCACCTGGAAGACCTTTGAAGTTCTTTAAAAAGAAATAAGACTGAGAAAAAGGAACTCCAAAACAAAACAGAATCAGGGTAGGTTCAATAATATAGATATCCAACAATATTGTAAACAGAAGCACACTACTGAGGTACAACTGTACAACTTTAAACTTTTATGGTTCGTCTTAAATTATCAATCACATTATCATAAAGATCAGAACAATAGCAATTACCTACTATATTTTCCCAAAGAGCAGAAATTAAGCTTTTATTGAAGATATCGCGTGTCAAGCTTGCCCAGTAAGCAAACTCAGTAAGGTACAGTATCACCTTTGTGGTTTGTGAGGATGGAAGATAAAAACAAACCTTTCTCTTATTAATCACAGCCATGCACTTTGTGACTTGACTCACATATGTGATGCTTGGTTGTGAGTTCAATTCGTCTTCTCCTTCGTGAACTAGCATCTAATCTCTTTACATTTTTTTTTTTTTCTTTATTCCTGCCTGAATGGCTTATCTACTCCTCGCAGCTTTGCTTTGTGTTATTGCAACAGGCTGGGCTGATATTGGCATGAAATTTAAAGAAAGTAACCTCCCGTTTGCGGAGTTTAGACCTTGGGACGTTTCTGCTAACGGCGCCATTGACTTATATTTTCAAACAAAGAAACGCAACGCTCTCATTCTCTACCAAGACGACGGCGAAGGAAGAGATTGGATTGATGTTTTCTTAGTGAATGGAATAGCACGGCTTAGACTGAGATTGGGAACTTGTGACCAAGCGATTACACATTTAAACGGAAACTTTACTGATTTCAAATGGCATCGTTTGAACGTCGAACGTAACTTCTCGATGACGACTATTTCTATCGATGGAATTAGATCAGAATCTTTGTTATGCGAGGAAACATTAGAGTCTCCCGTAAAACCTAAACCAAGTAAGAGCAGTCTTTACCTTGGCGGGATCCCTTTGCTCTCGAAACCTATTGGGCACTGGTCCAACCCTAACATCTTCCATGAGGCGCAGTACCACGGGTTAGTTATGTTATTTTGCTCTTTTCGAAAACATATATGTTAGTCATTTTAAAAGCTCATTCAAAAAGTATACTTAGTCTTTAATGCATCCACCGACTTAACCACTCTGTCTTACTTGCCTTTCAATAGAGTAGTTTCTCAATTGTCCCACGGATCGTATTGTTATTACAATGGTACTGAATGGAATTATCTAGATAGCAGGCAAATCTTGTTACCAAGTACTCTTCAATGTTGTAAAATATTAGCGCTAGACTGTTATAATGAACTGAAAATCCTGTCAACTCGATAAGACATTCCTTAATTGTTTTCACAGATTTACAGGCTGCATCGCACGAGTTCGCTATAGCAACGGAGATAAAAAATTACGAAAAGCAAAATACAAGAGCTCCTCAGGAACCACTTCTAACTGCCAGGGCGCATGCGTTGGAAAACATAGCAAGGCGTGTAAGAATGGCGGGAAATGTCTTGATTTTCTGGTGAGAATGCGCTGTGATTGCCGAGGGACTGGATTTACGGGAATGTACTGTCAGGAAAAATGTAAGTGAGATTATATTGATTGTAATCTTCATGTCATGAAATATTTGAAAAAATATCGTATGTGTTGTTTCTTTGCTTTTTTAAAGTACCTATCGTCGTTTCATTTACCAATGCAACCTCGGTGACTTTGGTAAATGCAACTTTGATGGTCTCTGCGCATGCAAGAGGAAAGGCGTCCGCTGTACATGTTGAAAAACCCTTCAATACAGTGACCGTGATGCTGTGTGGAATTTACTACATCTTGTACAATAATCATGGAGAATGAAAGAGCGGTGCTACTTGAACAATAAGTGACTCCAATGACTTTATAAGTACCAGTTGATGTCATCTTAAAACGACCCTGGATGAATGAGAACGAAGACAATGGATAGCAAATGTGGTTGAGAACTTCAGCTTCAGCAAGAAAACGAACTTGTGTTAATTATAGATTATTATGCATTTATTTATTAATACGTCAAAAATTCTGTCAGTAGTTATCGACTAGTGTAAAAAAAAGGGTAGCAATGGATAGCAAATGTGGTTGAGAACTTCAGCTCTATTTAAAATAATATGAAATGACCAATAAAATGTAAAAAAGCTGGATGGCGAAAATTTGCATATTTATTATAAATGTTTCGACGACTTAGAGAAATAAAATATAAAATAACAAAAGGAATGGTCAGGGCTATTCGTGTGTGGAGAATACAGTTTTTGAGTGTAGTGAGTGTGGTATTCCTACTAACTTCTTGGATAAGCGAAGAATTAGGTGAACGAAATAACACATTATTACTCTTGTTTTGCATAAGTTACGGCCTTCAAATAACTTACAAATAATTCATTAACCGAGTGCGAGGTCCGTACCATAACTTAGACCAAGTTATTTTACACTACGCGCTTGGGCCATGAAAAGGGGGGGGGGGGGGGGGGCGAGGTCCATACTATGACCGATGGTACGGACCGAGCAAACGAGGGTAAAAAGATATATGGCAAGGTATTGAGATAAAAAAGAGGCGGAGAAACAAAGTTGAGACATTTGACCGGCAAATTAACCGATCATAGCGCGGGACGGAATTACTTTGCCCAGGAGGGAGGGAAAGTCTCTAACGTTTCCAGCCTCTCATTTCAGGACAGGACAACCGATGGATTGCTTCGGGATTCTTACTCTTGTTGATATAGGTAATATATATATTTAGGCACTGCCTAAAAGCGGAGCTCCCGATACAGAAGTCACAGGGAGAAAAATTTGAATGAAACTGAAAGGTAAAAAATAAGATCGCGGGAAAAAATCGGGGTTTTTTTGTTTTTTTGTTTTTTTTGTTGTTTTTTTTTTTGTTGTTTTTGTTTTTGTTTTTTTTGTTGTTGTTGTTGTTGTTGTTTTTGTTGTTGTTGTTGTTTGTTTGTTTGGTTGGTTTTGTTTGTTTGTTTGTTTGTTTCTTTTGCTCGAGTATAATCTACCACTTAGGAATTTTGAACACAACTCACCACCACCCCCAGGGGCTAGTTTTGTTCTTGGAAAATTCTTCGACAAAGTTTTCTAAGGCCGACAGTTTTAGGCTTTGAATCTCTTTTACTTAAAAAAACGAAAGCTAACTACAAATAATCCAATACAATATCAAGTTTAGTGAAATTCACCTCAGATGTCTTTCATTGAAATCGAAAATCTGGAGATTAAGGACAAATCAAGACTAAAAAACCGACTTGAGAACTGGTTGAGGTGAGCAGAAAATAAGCTTACTTAATTAGTCTTTTACAGAACGAGACAAAGTTTACATTCGGTTAAACTTGACAAGAACAACTGAGACAAAGTAGAAAATAATGCAAAAGGCAATGCAAAATACAAAATGACTAATTTTGTAGAGTATTGGGATACCTGTGTTATCACGTGTCAATAGTAATAAGAATAAACGTGGTTCCGCCATCTTGTCTAAAAAGTCCTCGTGAAAACTCAACAAATTTCTTGTCAGTAAATTGGCGTTAGTAAATGTTTTTAAATAGTTTTTAGCTTTTTAAAGTGAAAGTCTAGGTTTATACAATAACATCTCTCAACAACACAAATTTAAGCTCATTTCTATAATCATACTTGCTCAAACAGCTTAATATAAACAGTTGAATATTTGGTGCAAATTTATATTTCATTCCATAATTAAATAAATTATCTGTAGAAAGATATAAAATTATTGAATGAAAGTCTTCTTTGTAGTGCCGACGGGACCCCGCGATAGGAGGCGAGCAAAGCTGCATTTTTCCTGAACGAAAAACATACAGTTGGTTAAAAACAACCGAATATTGTTAAAAATTTACAAAGCTAAATGCTCTCCGTGTTATATTTCCTCCAGCAATAAAATAAATTAAACTTAACTATAGGAATATGAAAAGTTTAGAGAGAAAGTCTTTGTTTTGTCCGATTCGTCGAGAAAAATGCTTGTCAAAATATATACATATACGATTGTTTGCTAAAAAAACATTTACCTGAATTCTTGAAGAACAGTTCTTGATCCATTTTTGACTAAATGAAAGGGTTTTTTTAAATTGTTTTTGGTCTATAACTTGTCCTGAAGCGATTCTTCATGTGCATATGAGAGCCGCATTTGTGAGTAGTTTTGTTTTGACATCAAGCGGAAATTCTGTGTCGTGTACACGGACGTACGTACGTACGTACGAGTACTTACAGATGGACGAAAGTGACATCAGCCAAGCCATGAAATATCAAACTCGAAGGTTTACCATTTTTTCTTAAGTGTAGTGCTCCGCTAAAACGCCATAGCAGTTGCAAAATTGATGCCCAAAAGAAAGGCTAAGTTGCGGATTTAAAAGGCTATAGATACTAAATTCGCCTCCTGCGTATTCAATTTATATGTGCAATCTGCTTGGTATTATCATCTAACTATTTCGGCCCAGTAGTATAGGGAATGGGGGTTCCAGCGCAATCTCAACACGGGCAAGACCCGTGTCAAAAATCCACCTACGGACGACCCCCACTCCAAGTGTGGTTGAGGGCAACAGCGCACTTAAATATGTTAGTCTATATATGGAGTGCGAAGAATGTAAGAGAACTTTTAAGAAAGAAGCGGATTTGAAAAGGCATTTGAAAATGAAGGCGAAGTGTATGGGCAGTTATGATTGTGGATGTGGTAAGAAGTTTGAGACTAAGGTTAAATTGTTTTGGCATTGTCAGGACTGTGAGTACGACTACGACGACCTAAAAAGTGCTTGGTATTAGGTATAAAATATTTCCTATTATATAGATGGAATCCCAAAGCAACTTCAGCACGGTGTCAATACCCGGTAACGGTGAGATTGACGTTAGACAGTTTTGGCGTCAGTCAGAAAGGAAGGTTAAAAGGACTCTCCGAAAAGGTATAGAAGAATTAGGAGCCCTGAAAGCGAGCATAATGGTAGAAGTAAGTTTGTCAAAAGACGAGGTAATGACGACAGCAATGTTGCGATCAAAGTCGTTAGTGATATTAGAATCCACGAATCTGGATAGGTCACTCAGTGAAGCCTTAGAAGCACTAATGGAGTCGCTGTCTAACTACACGAAAGAAGGATCGGGTTGGACAGTAGAGGAGGTTGAAGGAATAGAGATAAGTATGGCCAGGTACGTACCCATACGAGGGGGGAGTTACGTACCGCTACCAACGTGGGTAGAAAGGAAGAAGGCTATTGTAAACGTGAAGAATGAAGACAATCGATGCTTTATGTGGGCAATCAGGTCTGCACTGTATCCAGCAGAGAAGGATCCCTGTAGGACAAGTAAGTATCCCACAGATGATTTAGAGTGGGATGGTGTGGAATTTCCCATGCAGTTGATAGACATCCCCATATTTGAGGAAATAAACGATCTAGCAATTAACGTTTACGGAGTCAGAGAGCAGACGATAGTACCGTTAGTTCTGTCAAAAAGTAAAGGAGAGCGCGTACATTTATTCTACCACGGCGGACACTACTCATGGGTTAAACACATTAGCAGACTATTCTACAGACATACTAAGCACAAAGGCAAAAAGTACTTCTGCGACTGCTGCTTGCTGTCATTTACATCCTTAAATACCCTAAAGAAACACGATGAGATCTGCCGCGGAGTCGAAGAAGTGGCGCAACGGATCCAGATGCCCACCAACAAAGAGCTTTCATACGCAAACCATCAAAAGCAGATGCAGGTGCCTTACGTGATATATGCAGACTTTGAAGCGTTGATAACTAAGGAAGAGCAGAAAAGTGGTGCCACGAATAAGGTAGGATTACACGAGATCTGCTCCTTTGGTTACATAGTAGTTAGATCAGACGGTAAGGCTAACCCTCCTGTAATTTACCGAGGCAAGAACGCAGCTAATGAGTTTCTAGAAGCATTGCGAGAAGAGGAGGGGGAGATTAGAGAACAATTAAGACGTCCAAAGAAGATGGAATTTACCAAAGAGAACCAGGAGACTTTTAACAAGGCAAAAAAATGCCACATTTGTCAACATACGCTTCTTCAGTTTGGAAGACGAGCCAAGAAAGCGTGGGATGAAGATGGAAAGTATCTAGGAGAAGCTCATTTTAAATGCGGGAAGTATGCTAAGAAAGGTGAGAAGCCGGGAAAGCCCTCCACGCACTGCATTCACTGCCACAAAGCATTTGTTGAGGATTTCTATGTGGATAAGGTTAGGGATCACTGCCACATCACGGGTAAATACAGAGGAGCGGCTCATTGGAAATGCAATATAAACTTCAAAGTAAATCCAGACAAGGAGATTCCGGTGTTCTTTCACAACCTCCGCGGTTACGACTCCCATTTGCTACTACAAGGAACAGACGGCTCCGACGTCAAATGCATACCCAACAACAAAGAGCGCTACATGTCCGTAACTGTGGGTAAGCTAAAGTTCTTAGACTCGCAGCAGTTCATGGCGGACTCCTTAGCAAACCTCGTAAAGTATAACACCAACTTTCCCATTTCCAGTCAATATGGCGCGGAAAGGAAAGGAGTCTACCCATACGAATACATGGATTCCTGGGATCGATTCAAAGAGTCCCTACCACCCAAAGATCGCTTCTACAGCACCCTAAACGAGTCCGGTATAAAGGATGAGGAGTACCAGCATGCGTTAGACGTGTGGGAAAAGTACTCCTGTGAGAACATGGGGGACTACCACGACATCTACCTAAGGTCTGACGTAGTGCTGCTTGCAGATGTTTTCCAAAGCTTCAGAAAGATGGCTATAGAATATTACGGATTGGATCCCGCTAATTTCTACACGGCTCCTGGGCTCAGCTGGAGTGCTTTGTTAAAGAAGACAAATGCGCAGTTGGATCTCCTAACGGAGTACGACATGTATCGGTTTATGGAAGACGGTATTCGTGGCGGCGTATGCGGGCCCAGCCGACGTTACGCCCGCGCAAACAACCCCTTAGTAGAGCACGACCCAGAGAAACCAACCACATACATTTACTACCTGGATGCGAATAACCTTTATGGTTGGGCAATGTCACAGTACCTACCTGTGAGAGACTTCGAATGGGATCCAGTGAAGCCGATAGACTTCTACATGCAGGTAGGAAAGGAGGAAGACAAGGGTTACGTCTTAGAAGTGGATCTGGAGTACCCAGAGCGCCTGCACGACGAACACAATGAGTTCCCCTTAGCACCAGAAGCGATAGAGATACCATTTAAGCAGCTAAGTCCGCTGCAAAAGCAAATGTGCCCTGGTTACAAACCGTACAGGAAACTAACTATGAACCTGATGGATAAGAAGAAGTATGTGGTACATTACCGCAACCTGCAGTTCTACGTGCGACACGGAATGCGCGTAGAGAAGATCCACAGAGTCCTAAAATTCACGCAGGAACCCTGGATGCGCCCCTACATTGACTTTAACACGCAAAAGCGTACCGCAGCGAAAAATGACTTCGAGAAAAACCTCTTCAAACTGATGAACAACAGCGTGTTCGGAAAGACAATGGAGAACATCCGCAAGCGCGTAAGCGTAAAAATAGTCAGCACCAAAGAGGAAGCAGAAGCATACGTGTCACAGCCAGGCTTCGTTAGATACGTAGAAATGCTGAACTTCTACGTGATTCACATGAAAAGGGCAAACCTCTTACTAAACAAGCCCGTTTACACAGGCTTTACGGTGCTGGATCTATCGAAGCTGCTTATGTACGAGTTCTACTACGATAAGCTTAAGCCAAAGTACGGAGACCGCTGTCGCCTCCTGTACACAGACACCGACTCCCTAATTCTAGAAGTGCAAACGGAAGACGTTTACAAAGACTGCCTCCCCGACATAGACGAGTACGACACCAGCGGTTACCCGAAGGAGCACTTCCTTTACTCTGCGAAGAATAAGAAGGTAATTGGGAAGATGAAAGACGAAATGTTAGGAAAACCCATAGTAGAGTACGTGGGTCTGAAACCAAAGATGTACAGCGTGCTAAAGTTAGACGGCGTAGAAAAGAAAGCTAAAGGCGTAAAAAAGTACGTGGTTAAGAAGGACATTACGCACGAGTCCTACCTCAACGTATTGCGAACACGCAAGGAACAGCGGCATAAGATGAACAGCCTGCGCAGCTATGGTCATCAGATACATAACGTCACGCAGGAGAAGGTGTCACTGTCTGCATTTGACGGTAAGCGATGGATGTGTGATGACGGAGTGCATACGATAGCATTCGGACATCACACGATAAGCAGTTCTTCTTTGACGAACCCACGAGTGGGACCATCATGAAGATAATACAAGATGGGCTGACCCTTCTTAGCTAGCGCACTTCGGATCTGGTAAGTTTCCAAAGACCAATTAGGATCCGTAGCTCTTTTGGATCCTCCTTCTAATTCACCCGGCTCATAGAGATATCGGACCGTGACATCACCTAATTTTTTTTCATGGGGGAAGACCGCCCTCGAACTTCTGACGTAGGACTTATGTTCCACGTGTTTCTCTTTTATGGCATCCTTGGGTTTCATTCCCGTAGCCCTGGCCGCCTCGTTGTTCAAAGCCGCGACGACCTGGGGGAGCCTCTGGGTCCATTCCCTGTTGCGTTTGGAGGGATCTTCCAGCTCTTTCCAATACTGGTACCCAAAGAGACGCTCGGCCAGGGTTTTATTGAATCTTTCGACGATGCTCTGACCCCTGTGGTACTCTGCTTCTGCTCTCCTAATCTTAGTGTCGTGGTCTTTCAGGGTCTTAGTAACCACGCCCATGAACTCTGTCCCCGCATCCACTTGCAGCAGCTTAGGCCATTTCAAGACGCGCTTATAAATCCTACCTAGGGCTTCTGCGACTTCCCCAGAATCCTTGCTGGTTATGGGTTCGGCGTCCTTGTATCTGCTTGCGATATCAACTACGGTCAAAGCGTATCTATAGGTCTTCTTCTTTCTTACCTTGTCGTGTGGCAAGAAAAGCAAATCCGCCTGATGAACTTCATTGGGGGCACTTACGGTAAAGCTGGGCCTGGGAATGTACTTAGGCACGGGAAGATAAACCTGCCAGAGGGTTTGTTTTTTCAACCAGTTCTTAGCCGTTTCATCTGATACCCTGGCCGCGGTCGCGAGTTTCTTGATGGCCGACGCTCCTCTCCAATAGCCCTCAGGCCCATAGTAAATCCTTTTGAGTTTGTCCTCTACGCGGCCCATTATATGAATTCCAAAACAAGATTGATCTTACGTCCGTTAAAATCCACCGTCTTTCCGTCCACTTTGATGGTGATGTTTATGCTTTCTACCAAATTAGACAAGTCATAGCTTAAAGAAATGGGAGTGTATTCTACCAGGTCAAATGGATTACCTTTGGGCAGAAACTTGGACATAAGAGAAGACTTTTCTCCATTGTTGTAACTATGAACCAAGTCGCAATAGACTTCGTAAGAGGATGCGACTTTCCATTTCACAGGTATGGCTGTGTTGGTAATTTCCTTGCCTGAGACACCTAGTAAAGATCCTAATGCATCAGTTTTTCCTAGGGTTACCGAGAAATTGTTAGGAAGATTATGTTTGAAGGTCATTTCGTGCGGCAATCCCGTGGTGAGAGTATAACCGTGTTTTGCTAATTCCTTAGCAAGGGTGATTGGCGTGTAATGTCCATCGGGCAGCAATACGCCTTGATAATTGTTAGACCCCTTATGCACGGTGACCATACCATTGACTAGATTATACCAAGAATTGTACAAAGAACAACTAACCAGCCGAACCTTATGGGCTTTAATGGGGGGATTCAGATAAGTGGTAAAGTTATTTTTATCGCTTTCCAAAAAGACGATCATTATATTCTAGGAGCCAAAGGCGCCAAGCTTAGACTAAATACGCCAAAGCTACGCCTCCCGCCAGCCCTGCGACTCCTACGAAGACCAGCTCACTATCTTTTTGCTTCTTAGAAGGCTGGTAGTAATTCTTGAACTGAGGCCTTTTTAACCCCGTTAATGCCGCGGGGTGTGCTTGCGCATAGAGCTTAAAGGCGTAGTCTGTGTTTTCGAAGTTCTTGTCTGCCTGCATTTTGTCTTGGTAGTTCTTGTCCAACCAATCCCTGTAAGCTTGTCTTTTTTCATTCCAAGCTGCCACGTCCCGCTGATATTTCTCCAGCGCTAAGTCGTGTCTCTTCCTTTCGGCGGCTAAATCTCCGCTTTTGTCACCTCTGACTAATCTATCCAAATACTGACCACCATAATTAGCTCCAGTGAATGCTAAAGCTGCAATGACTCCACCTGCGACTAAGCTAACCATTTATACATTAGGTAGGTACTTTTCCTTCCGTAGGTAATCCTTTACCATGATAGCCCCACCTACGGCAGCGGTCATTTTAGCAAAATTAGCGAAGCTCTTGCTTGGGTCTTCAGTAAAGTCTTCTTTGAGCACTTTCTTACCTACCCAACCAATACCCGCAACGATGGAAGTAATGATAGCTGCTTCTTCAACAGTTTTCAACAACGCGGTTGACATTATATTACAAAGCGAGAAGGTTATTACTCCATTTCAGGGATCTTACTTTTTCTAACAGCCGGCTCCGTAGGCGTGTAATGCGCTGGCTCCAACTTTACTTTTGGCTTTGCTGCCCGCCATTGTAAGTAGAGGCTACCTGCTGCTATGATGACTCCTAACGCGCCGATGACGTACCCAGGATTAATAAAGGATTCCTCTTCTTTTTCCTCCACCTTTTCCTCCTTTTTTGCCTTGTTCTTTTTATTCATCTCCGCGAGCTTCTTTCCGGCAGCGACTCTGCCTGGAGATTTAGCCTTGGTAATCTTGGTATCTTCTACGGGTGGTTGTTCTTCGGTGCCACTCATCTTATATTAAGGGACTTGAAGGACTCGACAAGTAACTTGATGACGACTTGACAATGACTTGGCAATGACTTGACAATGACTTGATTAAGTACTTGAGGTGACTTGACAACGACTTGATTAAGTACTTGAGGTGACTTGACAACGACTTGACTAAGTACTTGAGGTGACTTGACTAGGTACCTCAGCAAGTGCCGCCTGGAAGACCTTTTCGACTTCTCTATCCTTCTTGAAGTCCTTCCAAGAGGCCGTAAGTTCCTTCAAGTCGACGTGCTGAGCTACGTGAAGTGCCGCAGAGGCGACTGCCATTAACTTACCGCACTTCAAAGACAACCAGCCGCAGGTTATCTTAAGTTCTTGAGCGATAACATAGTCCTCGCTTATGTCCTTCCGCAGTTGCTCCACGTCGTCTATGGGCAGCGCAAGTCCAAGCAATTTAGTCGCAAGTCGAATAGCGGAGTCTGCTACGGCGTCCGTGGTCTTACTTGCAAGGGCGGCCTCGTACCTCTTATGGAACTTCTTAACCTCCTCTTCTGACAACTTATTAACCTGCTCATGGGTAAGTTCCTTGCCTATCATTTCTTTACACTTCCCAGAAGACACAAGGATGTTAAGTTGTTCCTTGAGGTTACTTTCGTTTAACTGTGTAGGGACTTCATCTAAGAGTTGCTCAATGTCCATATACATTAACGTCATAAGGAAACCTTAAGGAGAAGATCATCTTGGAATGTTGGTGCGTTTTTAAATGCCGCATGTATTCATGCAACTGTTCCTTGGATATCTCGCCGCCGTAGTCGCTTAAGATGGTTTCCAGATCAGACTTACTGGGCGTATAAAATACTACGAGAGAGCCTATGTTTTCCCTAAAAGGCTTAGAGACGCTGGTAAGCTGCTGCGAGAGCAACCAAACGCTGATATTGTCGTGTCTACCGCTGAAGGCGAGCTTAACGAGCTCGGAGGTGCGCTTTTTTACGTCGTCCCCGCAGGCAATGTCATCCAATATGAGGAGTGTCTGCGTATTCTTGGGGAATTGTTTGTGCCAAAACTTAAGATGTCCAGATAACTCGTTAGGGTCTAAGATATCTACAAAGAAGTCGTCATCTTTCACTCCTATGCCTCCCCAGGTGCGGTTATTCACATAGGTGGGGCATAATAGCACGATATAGTCAAAGCGGTATCTAAAGGGTCCTAATAGCTGCTCCACGATGAACTGGGTCTTTCCGCAGCCGGTGGGTCCTACTATCAGAGCGTTACAAGGCATGTGATCTGGATTCATATATAGATGGAGCCAGTGGAAGCTGTAAGGAGGATTGCCACCGACGCAAAAGATAAGAAAGACACCATAGAAAGGCAAAGGGAGGAGATAGACCGGTTAAAAGAGCGCGTGCAGGAGTTGTACGATGAAATGCGCGGTCTGAAGCGCGCGGAGAGGTTTGGTGCGCTGGTGACGATGGCAACGTGGGCTAAAGAGTCAGTTAAGGACTTTATACGATATCCCCCGTAAGTATATGGATTACGTTTGCATGGAGTGTGGACAAGCATTTGAAACCCAAAGCGAGTTAAACCATCACTTAGATTGGCTGTAAGAGCATGGAAAGAATTCCAAAAGATGTCTGATAATGTTGACATCTAGGTTAAATAATTGTTAAGACTAACTGGAAAGAATCTTAAAAGATGTCTGATAATGTTGACAATTAGGTTAAATATTTGTTAAGTCTATGACGGAACCCAAAGATAAAGATGTCTGATAATGTTGACATCTAGGTTAAATAATTGTTAAGACTACCTGGAAAGAATCTTAAAAGATGTCTGATAATGTTGACAACTAGGTTAAATAATCGTATGTTAAATGGAGGATAAGATACTGTTAAGTATATATGGACTGCTCGTTGTGTAAGAAGGTGTTCAGCACCAAGCAAAGACTACAATACCACGTTCGTAATGGAGTTTGCACAAAGGAATCAAGTAAATCTTGCAAGGATTGTGGTAAGGAATTCAGTACTGTTCAAAAGATGCAGCAACACAGAAACAAGCGCATTTGCATATTCTGTAAGGGCTGTAATAAGGAATTTCCTTCAGGGATGCAGCAACATCTAAAGAGAGGAGTATGCGATGAAACCAGACAGTGTGGTTTCTGTAATAAGATACTTAGTAGTCGTCAACGTTTACAGACACACCGAAAGACACACGAGGGAAGTTATAAGTTCCACTTCGAAAGATATGACTTAGAAGGTGTGGATTGTTACCAATGTGCGGATTTGATGAGTCGCTGTCCGCATAAAGAGGATTATTTAAGGAATCGCATAGATTACCGTAAGATGATAATACGTACTTTCCCTTCCTTTGAACGTGCCGAAGGAGTTCCGGGGACTAAAAGAGAGTATTGGAGGCAGGAATGTAATACCTGTGGTTGCATAAGAGAAGAGGAACACATCTTCAACTGCCTTAACAATTATTTCACCTAAATGTCAACATTCTGAGGCATCTTTTGAAATAGATCCCAAGCAGACTTAACAATTATTTAACCTAAATGTCAACATTCTGGGGCATCTTTTGAAATCCTTTCCTAGGTTGCCTTAACAATTATTTAACCTAATCGTCAACATTCACAGGCATATTTTTTTTAGGTATATGTTAGCCTACGCCGCTGCCTTTCTGGGAGGTATTCTAATCACCCTTTCAATATATGGACTATATTACGTGCGAACCCCCTGCAGATTGCATCACGACGCCCAAACCTAAACCGCGCAAAAAAAAATACCTGCCTTCATTGTGGCAGGGTATATTTCGAAGAGCATAAGTGCTCAGCTGTTACGAATGTAGTGGACTTTCAGGTTCATACTTGACTATGTCAAATACCCACCTGCCATCCTTCTTACCATGACTCATAACATGGGTAACGTCCTGGCCTTCGATAGCGTATCTTATCCTATCGGGCGCCCAAAGGATGTATGTTCTTTTTTTATCCTTTAAGACCAAGCGCAGGCGGTCGATGTCTTCGAAGACTACGTAATTCTTTATCTCGTAGATCTCCCCTACCGCCAAATCCCTCCAGTGCGTTTGTATAAACTTTAACTCAGCGAATTTGTTCTGGTCCATTATACCTATGGAATATCTTTAAATGCGTTGCCAAAGTCTCGGAGGTCTTGAAAGACTTACAGCACAACTTACAAGGAATTCGTAGACGCTCTGCGTACTCCGCGATCTCCCTGCAGATGACATCGTAGTCGCTGCTGACGATTACCTTGTGGCCGTTTTCTTCGTACCTCTGTAAGAGGCGGCGTTGATCCTCAGATAGTACCCCGTTGCTTTTTGGGGTCTTCAGCTCGATGCAGAATCCGCGGTAACGCACGTGTGCATTCAGAATCATTATGTCGGGTTGCCCCCGTTGATATCCTTTCTGCCAACATTTTAAACGTTTACCGTCTGAATCCTGCAGTTCGCCTAGACCAGGGGTCACGAGCATTTAGGGGTAGAACCTGCGGATGTAATCCACCACTTTCTTATGCAGGTCGAATTCATTTTCGATCTTGAATACCAACTTATTTGGACCATCGAAGCGCCTTTCTATTGCATATCGACCCTCCTTACGCAGCGCGGGTAGGACTTCTTCGAAGACCCAATCGCGAAACTCCACAGCTTTGGGTAACTTAGAACTAAATATCAGTTCATACAACCCAGGTTCGGATATGAATACGGAATGTGGCTGTGCGTTAGCAAGGGAGCGGTGATTCGCAGCCCCCTTTAGCTCATCCAACCTTTTTTGGTATTTCTCGGATACGTGTGCTCTAATTGCATCTCTCGGGCGCTCATAACCCAACGCTAAAGCCACCTCCTTTGCTTTGAAGTACAGTTTGTCGCCTTGCACTACGCATTGCAGTTTGGTGTTGTTGTTTTCGAATACGCGAAGCATTGTATATTTGAGAAATATTTTAACTTTTTTCAATACGCAACGCTCTTTAGTTGGTTCATTTCAACGCTCAGCTGCGCGTCTGAGACTACGAAGACATACGCATTTATTTTGTCGCCGTCGCCCGCGGAGGCATTCTTTGTGCGCTTGATCTCCAAAGTAATACCATCCTGGGTATTTACCAACCGTAAACCCTGACCATGTAGGTCTTCATCGTTCGTTGTGCGCATGTCGATCCACAGCGCATACTTATCCTTAAAGAATTCCTCGGGGCTAATTTGGTCGCCAAACTTACGCATTGCCTCCCTGTAGACGTCTGCAGGCTTTATTCCCTGCGAGTACACCTTGTTTGGAACCCCGTTGATATTCACGCCAACGTTGGTAATGTTGGGGTTATGAAAGGCCTCGGAGTCGCGCTTACCGGCCTCGTAGGGCTTAGCAAACACCAACATTAACCCCGTGAGACTTCTTCGGGGGAGGTTAATGCTTTGGTTGATAACCTCATCCGTCTTATCCAAGAAGCTAAATGTCTTATACATCACTACGTGGTCGTAAAGGAATGCCTTGCCAGAGCTGTACTCCATGCCAGCGCTACGGGCCAGCTCTTCGCTGTACACGGTCTCATACTGCAGCTCTAAGTTGGTGATAGAATAGGGATCCACAGCTCCACTGATTGCGCTGTCCATTCCTCCTATAACGTTCGTGGTGTCTGCTAACGTTACTTCAAACTGCAACTCGGATAACTGTCTGGGGTAGTACGCGCCATGGTTCGTAATTACTTCGAAATCCAAGGGGATAACGTACTTGCTACCATAGGCGGTCTTTACCCTCGTTGCGTCTGCTACTGCGGTTGCTCCACTGGAGTCCGTAGGCGCGGGGTTAGTATCGCTGCGAAGCTTACGAAGGATAACGCTTCCAATTCCCTGCTCTATCTTTTGTGCACGGTCGAAGGCTGTTAGCCACAGATCCTTATACGTGGTGTACAAATCGTACCTATTCAAATCCAAGAGGGATTCCCCTGCGAACTTGATTCTCATCTTAGAAACAAGGTTCCTGCCCACGTTATTGACGGCATAGCGCTTGTCTGCGGTACTTGGTTGCACCGCTAGGTCAAACCTCAAAGCCAGGGTGCCAGGAACCAATACTAGGTTATCTGTTAGGCGGGGCACGCCTACGTACAGGGTTTCTCCTGGCTTTGCGCTAGAAGGCGTGAATGTAACCCGGTGAAAGGTGCGTTCTGCCTTTAGTCCGCCAACCTGCTTAGGTAATACGTTGGGGTTTAACTTTGAGCTTATCATATATAATGGAAGTCGAAGACTTTGACCCCCTTACCGAAGAAGGCCAAGTCGACATTAACGATGAAGAATACGACGCATGGACTAAAGGCGCGTAAACCGACCCCCTAATCTACGACATGGCTCTAGAAAACAAGTATGGTAATAGATGGAAAAGCTTCAAGACCTCCTTGAATCGCATGTGGCAATCAAGGAACCGCGGTAAGTCCGTCCCTGAGTACTTGGAACTTCAGGATATGAACGAGCAGGGAGCAACCGCGCGGGAAACCGTAGAGTGGGCAACGCAAGAGCTAACGCAGAGCTATTCCCACTTCGAGGCCGACGACGTAAGGCTCACAGAACGCGGAAACAAAGTCCTCATAAGCGTTCAAGACATGAGATATCCCAACAAAAACCTTTGGACCAAGCCACAAGTCCTCTTTGACGAAAATGGCTCGGTCAAGGTTAACGTGGCAAGATTAAGAGGCTTTCAACTAGCTACCCGAAGTGCGTTGGAAAGGTTGGAAGCCCTGAATGAAAGGGTCGCACTAGAAAAACGCGCCGAGGGGCTACGAGAAACGTTGGAAGAAAGGGAAGCAGATTACATGAGGCAAAACCGACTACTTCTCGATGCTCAAAAGAGAGAACTTGACGACAAAAATCAGCTAATAGTACAGATGAGAGAACAAAGAGACAATGCCCTACGCGATAGAGACCAAGCCCGACACGCCTTCAATCTTGCTCTAAAAGACCTGGATATGAGCAAGGAAGAAGCTAAAAACTTGCATATCACCATAACCGGCTCTTTGGAGGAACGGCGGCAGTTGGTTGCCGAAATCAACACTAAAGAGGAGCAAATCCGGCAAAGAGATCAGGCCATCGAAGACCTGGAGGGGCAAATAGAGCGGCAGCAGGAAATAATTGCGGACCAGGCTCGTCCCGAAGAAGAAAGGAAAGCAGCTCAAAAGGAAGTAGATATGCTTGAAATACACCTTGCGGAATTACAGGCGGAAAAGGAAAACCTGGAAAGAGAATTGGGGCTTACTACCAAGGAAAAGGTAAAAAGAGCCCTTTTGAAGTATGGCATTCCGCTGGCATTTGCGGTCGCTATTTCAAGCGTAGTAGGCGTGATCTTGTCCGCGCTTAAGGCTACAGGCGCGGGCGTAAAGAAATTAGGCAATGGACTAACGGACTTAGGAAAAAAGATGGCAGCCGGCTTGCCTGGGCTGCTGGGTTCGGTTGTTTCCTTGGCACTGAAGGCCGGCGGCGAACTGTTGAAGTTCGTGGGCAACAACATTTGGATCTTGGTTGTCGCTATTGGCGTGGTCCTTCTGAAGAAGATGAAGGCTTGATCTTATCCTTCTCATCGGACGGTGTCCTGCTTTGAGGATAATGAAAGACGGTATTAGCACCGCCCTGGTAATTTGGAACCAACGGCAACACACTCATGGTAGAAATGGGCTTATGACTCCAGGCTGCATTAGCGGGCCTGCGACCTATGCGATTTATCCCAAACTTGCCGTCATCAGAAGTGACTTGCAACTTAGCATATTTACAATTGGCTAGCATATGAAAAGTCACTGGCGTTAGGTCTTCAGAGGACCTTGTGTATGGCTCCATCGAAAAATGGGTAACTTTCCTGGTGTTCGTTGAAGTTCGATAAGGAAGCAGGGGCTTATTATTTTCATCGATAAGCCTAAACCCCACATTCGCATGCGTATTTGCATTAATGCTAATAGTGCAAATGACCAATGCAGTGCCCCCAACCTCAACCCACAGTCCAACGTCATGCCAAGCGCCGTTGTCATATCCCTCTTCATCTAAGCGGTGGGTATAACGCGTTTCCCTCACGTATGGATTCATATATTACAGGGAACAAGTTCCCTTCTAGAGGCTCATTACCGTCAAAGTGCTGATGGTCATGTGGTTATAGACAGTATTCCTTTGATTTTCTATGCTATTTATGCAAACACTCCCGGTGTCATCTACTCTTATCTGCAGCTTTACCTTCCCGTGGCAATCAGCAACCATGTGGAAAGTCCAAACGGAAAGATTCTCAGAGCTATTCGTTGGCGGCTCTACTGAGAAATGCGTGGGCTCTCTGTTGTTCGTCTTCGCGCGCATGGGCTGTAATACTCCATTGTCGTCACAGAAACGAAATCCTACGTTCGCACTGCTAACGGCCCCAAAAGAAATGCTGCATAATATCAACTTCTTTCCGGAGTAGTTCAAATTCACGGACATGCCCGTGACATCAACCCAAGATGCCTGGGTGTATTTTTTCTCGCCTGTGTAAGTCGTATAAACACAATCTACTCCAGCTACGTAGGGGTTGTTCATCGCCATATATAATAACTCAGACCAACACCCGCGACTGCTAGGCCGGCTTTTAGTAGGTCATGGTCATATTCCTCAGGTATCGCAGGCAGGACCTTCTTTGATGGTTTCTTAACTACGGGTAGCTTCGTTTCGTGTGACTTTTTTGGCTTCTTTACGAAGTGAGGAATGCCCTTGGTCATGTCAGAGTTCACGTCATTCACCCCAAACTTCATGTCTTTGGTTGCTCGCTGCAGCTTGTTGTTGTAACCCACAACGGAATTGGTGTTAATAACCAAGTTACTTGGCATTAACCAACAACCAGGCGACAAAGCGTAATCCAGTCGCACTTTAGACTGCTGCACCGCTAATTGATATCTCTGCACCGACTTGGATATATCGTTCTCTATTATTGCTGACTCAAATAAAGTTAGGAATTCTTGTTGCGTTTCCTGTGAAGCGCCTTGGGATCCAACAATGGGGTTGCGGGTATTTACCTGCGCTCCCAGGATGCAGTACACGAATGCTTCAATGCTACGGTTAATCCTGGCTAGGTTCCTTAAACCTTTTCCTTTCATTAACACGAACGGATCCCAAGTGCCGGGGTAGTTTGTTTGAATTCTAGTAATTAATGAATTATTACCCTTATCGCCGCCCATATCACCGAACTCTAACTCATTACTTGGGTATTCCTGATGTCCGTAGTCAGCCGGCTTCTCACCATTGGCACCCCAAACGTAAACTATACCCAGCCCATGCGTCTTACCCTCCTTATACCGAAAATCTTTTTGCTGTGGTTTGAACTCATTAATTAACCTTTCCAGGGCTGCGGCGTCATATCGGTTATTCATTGGATTAAATGCCTTATCTCCCGGTAGGGGTACGTTAAGCTCCTTCAACAACCTCCTTACCGTAAAGGCAACGTGAAACTGCATAATTGGAATGTGAAACATGTCCGCGGCAACACCACAACCTTTAGTGGCAGCCCAAATAGCAAAGTCTAACTGCTGCGGCCAATACCGCATATTGGGCCCTGCTAACCATTCCCTGGCCTCTTTACCCGACGTATGCTTCAACATCGTATTCTTATAGATATTTCTTAGTATTACGTTAAATGATTGTTTACCCACTGAAATCTTCAGGTGCGTTACCAGCTTTTCGAAGTTGTTTACACCACCTTCAGCATCGTAAAATGGGTAATCTTCCGTGGTTAACAATAAGTTTCTAGGAAAATTAGGTGCTTTATGCTCGGGTTTTGGTGGCCTTTCTTTATGAACGGGGCGTACAATCGTCAATCGCTGCACCTGATCACCTACTTGCTCCAGCTTTGAATGTTCCAAGTCTGCATTGCTGTACATCCTGGAGCCGTTAAAGTAAATCCCATTGGGTCTTCTTTCGAACTTACTAGGGTCTGCATGTGGAAACATCTTCCTAAATGCTCTCCAATTCCAGTAATCCCGGTTGTCATGATGTGGCTGCTCCTCAATATCATTCCCAAAAGCGTCGTACATTAGTATATATAATGGATGTTATACCATCAGCACCTCAGTTGTACCCAGATGTTCCCAATTATCACGCTACCACTAAGGATACAGGTCCTAACGAATTAAACGCGGAGAATTTCAGGCTTAATAAAGCGAACTTAATCCTGGCTTACTTGGAAGGGCAGACAAAACACTATGAAAAAGTTAGGAAGAAATACGTTAGAGCCCGGACTACGCTACATAAGATTGCGATAACTTCAGGGTCCATATCTGTTGTGTTAACGGGCTCTGGCGTTGCTACTTCGCTTACTGGGCCGGGAATAATCGTTGGAGTTCCTTTGGCCGGCGTTGGGGCAACCTGTGGTATTATTTCTGCTGTTGCTACGGGTATTATGAAAAAGCTATCCACGAAAATATCCAAGCATGACACGACAATAGCTCTGTCTAGGGCTAAAGTAAATACTATTACCGACCTTGTCTCAAAGGCTTTGCGTGACAGAAAGATAGACGACGTAGAATTCTCGCTTATTCTGGACGAAGAAGACAAATACGAGAAATTAAAGACGGACATAAGGAATAAAAAAACAGTCGTAAAAGATCTTTCCGAGGAATCTCGCAAAAAGATCTATCAAGAAGCGAAAGAAGAGCTTCAAAGAAAGCTTGCTCAGTAAATATCTGCTTTGAAAAAAACGAAACAGGATTCTATTTACATATTGAACGCCGGCTGTCTGGGTCATATGCGTAATCAAATGTCTGAAGCTATCATTGACGTCGGCACATTCCTGAGCGCCTTAACAACCAGCGATTTTAAAAGTGAATATCGAATCTACTTTCAAACTTGCTGGTTGTTAAGGCGAAGGGGCATGATCGGAATGTTGTCTATTGTTTTACACGTGAACAACTCATTGTTCTTCCTAGGCACGCCATTTCCGCCACGTGAAAGTAAAAACCCCACGGTCAAAGCTGTTATCATTATTATGTCGATCGCCTTGGAATCCATCCTAACAGGGGGTGGTTGGGGTCTATTTCATGGAATATTTCGTAGATTACGTCAGGGTAATAAGGAATATCCTTATCCAGCCGACAGAATAACCACTCGGCTTTTGTCATATCAGAAACCTCGGGAATAGACTTACCGGTAATTTCAGACAAAAGATAGGGAATAGCTTTGTAATATTTCCCTAGTTTTAATTTTTTCAATGTCTTCCGCAGACTTTGCGGGGTTGGCTCTTCTAAATGGTCTATGATTTTCTTCTTTACTTCGTTGTCTAAATATATCGGATGTAAACCTTGGATATGACTCATCCAGTCCCTGAAGTATTTTATTCTCTTATAAGGTGTTTTCTTACGACCTCCATTGGCGTAATATTGCTCTTTGGTAGCATTTGGTACGGCATTACGAATATTCTTACCACACTCGTAACACTGTGCTGACGTGTCGTCTTCTATTTGCATTTTCTTACCACAACAAATATACTTATTTGGCTTAGTAGGTACAAACTTGGGTTTCAAGCACTTTACACAGAAATCATAAGCAAACTCTTTACATTCTTCGCACTCCATATATAGACTAACATATTTAACTACATAGACGCGGGATGCGGGTAATCGCGGTACGAATCGAGGAACTCACTTTAGACGGGTAATCCTCCGGTGGTCGTTGCGCTGGAACCCCCATCCCCTATACTACTCGGCCCCGACACCGTTATCCATAATACCTGCTCAGGGAAGCTCAGGGCACTCGGCCAAAGTCTGAGGGATAGGTTAGTCGGCTCCTAGACCATATATGTTTAGCCCTTTGCTATGACCTGTGAGGAACTTTTTTTCTATGATGATAAAGTTCCTGTTGTTTCCATGTTCCTTTTGGGATGTATGAAAATTCACCCGAGATCTAGGCGTTTGCTTAGACATGTGCAGTATACATACATAATTTTTACCAACAGGGCTTTAATAATATGAGAACTGAAAAGTCATTTTTATGAGTTTAAACCTGACGAGCCACGAAGAAATAAGAGATATTGAAGATGAATTTTTGACGAGTGTTTCAATTATCTTGTCAACATGAAAAGACGGTTGTGTGTTTCACCGGATATTATTAAAATTCAAGGTAAGAATTTTAAGAATGAAGCACCAATAAAGGCACGATTACACTGACCAATTTTCTGTGCAACTTGTGTCGCAACAGCGTTGCGACACAAGTTGCAAGAGTATCTACGTACACGGTGCAACGGAGACGCAATTGTTGCCAAAAGTAGAAATATGAATTCTACTTTTCGCAACGATTGCTGCAATTTGTGTCGCAACATTTTTCAACTTGCGCTATAGGTTACACGCTGCAATGCCCCAAACATCTGACGATGGGATCTTTTGCCCATGAACGTCCTTAAGGGAAAGATTAATATTTCGAATAAGCATGTTTTATTGAAATCGAAATCAATACAAAACTGCTGTCGAGTGTTGGTGCGTTTGCTTTATTACTCAATTTCTCCATTTTTCTTTACCCAAGTTTCTAAATGGCGCTTGGGATCTAAGAAGATGAGTACTTTTGAAGCTCAAGGTTCAGAAAATTTAAAGTAAAATTGTAAAGGCCGGTTTACACGGTACGACTAGTTTTCCTCGTTACTGTCGTCCGCAAAATGATGACAACATGAATTGCATTGCTTCGCGTAAATCGACCGTATAGCTTGCTTACAACTGTAAATGGCAGACAGCTAAGACTTTGCGTAAGCATGTTGCGCGCCACAGTTATGAGGAAAAATCGTACGTTGTACATGAGAGAATTTTCGAAAACATTGATTTCGAGTTTTAAAAAACAATGCAAGAACAAAAACATTACCGCAACAGCAAAAAAAATTATATCAGAAATGATAGATCAAACAAACAAGGAGTTCTTAATTAATGATTTCATGATTTAATATGTGTCTTTCTTTAAGCCAGGCAGATAGTCACTATAAGAAATCAATATAATAATACACTCAACAGAATTGAGCAACTTAATCTGGACTTTACAGAAGTCAATTGACGATTTAATTGTACTCCTCTTGTTCAATCAGAATCGAGTAATTTTGTTGAGTGTATTATGAAATAGCATACATTCATTAGATACAATCTCACATCACAAATCGAGCGTTCATAGCGCTAGAAATTATAATAAACAATTAACTCTCCATCGCAATTCCTTGGAATATCACAAAGTCATTTTACATTTTCGAAAAAAAACATACGTTGATGGCCGAAGCTCTGAGCGATCGTGTTCGCAGACTCATTTGCATAAACCCAAGATGATTGACGGCACGGAAAAGACCAAAATCCAATCAGGGTTTTGAAATGGCGGGTCGCGATGCAGCGATTTTCGCTGTAATTGATTAACTTATTTAGTATTTTTACACGAGTAAATATCATAAATCCAGCGCGCTTATTGGTTACAATTTAACGTCTTATGCAGCTATATTCAACTACAGGTATATATATCGCGCACGCACACGCTCTTTTGGTCGATTTGTGCCGCTTTCAGAGATAAATAACACAAATAAATAAATAAAACAAACGTAACAAAACTTTCAAAGTATAGTTATTTTGTGTCTCTTCATACGTTTCTTGTCTTCATTTTTGTCACCTTCCTTATCTTCCCCATTGTCAAGATGATTCTCCTCTTCGTCATCATCCATACCTATCTGAGTTAGACCATAATCACCAGCAGCAGCTTCAATAGAATGTCCTGAGGTGAAAAGGAAACTTTTATTAAAATAGCCGAATTTCTATTTGTCTGTTGCTCCGGGTTAACCTAAAAATTTGTTGTTTTTTTTTACTTTACCGATACTTTCTCAATGCAATTACTCCCCAATCCATGGCTGACTTTATTTGTGTTCAAGGATGGACTTTCTACTTGCAAATTTCCCAGTCTTACTCGGCCAGACAAGCTATTTGTTTTTACTTTGCTTTTTTCTGATATTTCTCATCAAGGTGCAATACACATTACCTTCAATTTCATTGCCACTTTGCAGCTGTGTTTTCATCTGCCATCCACTGCTACTTTCCATACTTCTTGCTTCACTTTGCGCTTCATCAAGTGTTAGAAAGACTGACAGGCAGCAAGCGAGAGAGCAGCGAGGATTTTTGATGACGGAATAGATGGTCTGACCAACAGCTATCGCATATTTTACTGAAATAGAATGGTAAAGATTGGAAACTGACCAGTAAGAAACACTTCATATATTTCCGTCAGTTACTGTCTTGGCCTTGTTGGCAGAGTATCAACTGCGCAAGATTTTGGATGAAAAAAAACAATGAATAGCTGTTAAACTTTTGAATAAGTTTCATTAGGAAATAGTTTGCAACTGTCGCTCGATTCTTTATTTTAGCAGACACTCCCTATTTTAATAGAGAAAGCAATACAGACTCACCGACTACAAGAGTCGTGACCATGATGTTAGCCATGACCAGCAGTACCGTAACAATCAAAGAATCCATGAACTTAGCATCAGCATGTAGCAAAGCACCCTGGTCTATTTTGAGCATCATTCCAATACACGTGTTGGCAAATGTAACCAGAAGTGACGTCAGCTGAAGAACATGCTCGAACTTGTCAGGGATTGGTTTAAAATGAGCATGGAGTATGGCATAACAACCTGAGAATGATCGTATTATAACAGTGTAAATTGATATCTTGATGTCTACAAGAAGAATATAAAACTCGATTTGGATATTTACCAGACATAACAGACGCGACTCCAAGAGAGGTTCGTCCTTCAGCACCAATCAGAGTGAAACAAGATGTCAGCAGCAGTTTCCTCATCATTTCAATGGTTTCCCAAAACCAGCAATTTTCCGCATAGTTCTCGAATATAAAACTCATGCCTGATATGATCGGTAGGGTAGTGATCGTGGTACTTTCAGAACCGTTTCCTTCCACTCTATAACCTTTTTGGTTCTCCACCGTTGTGCCTTCCAGCCCTTCGTTGCTATCAAATTCAAGATTTTTATGATCAGTTTTTGAAAAAGAGGATGTTAGGTTATCTACGTTGTTCTTAGTGACATCCTGTATCTCGTCTGTCATAAACTCTACTTGTGGTTCTGGAAGGATTTTGATTTGTCTAGTTTCCCTTTTCATATTGTGGTTGTCTTGAGTTGGGGTACAAGATAAATGCGTAGTGTTTCTGTGTTGGTTTGTGTGTTGACTCAATGATGCATCAATCTCGTTTTGTCTCATCTGTTCATTATTGAACTTGTAATCCGCCGGTTTCTTTCTTAAGTTTCTATAGTGATACTTCAACAGAACCGCTACTGTTAGCAATGGAACAGCAAAAGGGTAGACCAAAGCAACATAAACCAGGATGACATACAGATTGTACTTGTCAGTAAAGCAAGTTATGGAGTAATCAGCTTTCAAGTAGAAGGTACACTGTTTCTGGCTGCTGTCTTGACAGATTCTGTGACAGGCTGCCGGTAACATCTGGAATATCGTCGTACATGTCTGTGGGTAAGTTACGAAAATGAACAGGAAGACGTTCCGGTAGCAGGCCTCTTTCGTGCCTTCTAGGTCAGAGAGAATGGTAGTCTTTCCAGATCGCTTGGCCCTCTTATGAAGATAATAACGTTTAAAGTTGTAATAGACCAAAGCCACGAGGATAACCAAAGCAGTAACCGAGCATGCAGTAACAAGACGACTATAAGCATCCATCTTGAAACGAGAGCTGAAACAATGCAGAGGGGCAATCTGGATAACATTCAGCTGAACTAACTTGGCGTATTTACTAATCTTGATCAAGGCACTTGGCCATTGGACGTACGAAAATCCATCAAGTGTACTAGAGAATATTTGATAGAAAGAAACGGTGATCTTGAGACGAGCAAGAATGATGTCGACAAAGGAGCGCTTGTACTGCGTCTTCCGTCGCTTAACTTTGATAACCAAAAACAATAATGCTACGACCACCAAGGAGATGGCGCTAATCTGTAGAGAAAAACAAGATCACCTGTACACAGAAATGCAAAAGTTGTATTATTCAAGTTTTATGATTATGATCTTTTTTGATTCAATTACGTATCGTAAACTATACCTGGAAAATACGCCAACCAAGTGCTGGACATTTGAAGCAGTTAGCAACTAGTCTATAGTGTCTTTTATCACATACAGCACACAGGGGTCCCGCGTAACCATCAGCACACTTAGCGTCCAGGCCACCCAGACATGACTCTGATTTTGGGCATTGGTAATGTTTGGGGAAAGATCTATTAAAGGTAACCAGGTCTTTGTTATAACTGTCATCAAAGATTTGCAGGTTGTTGGTAAAGTTGATGTAGTTCTCTTTCTCCGACTGGGAAATCCACTGCCAGTAGTACCCAGGCTTCAGTGTCATGGACTCGTTAAAACACATGACACCATCGTCAGGACAAGAGTAACACTTTTCGAACCGATCGAGCCGGTAAAACCCATCTTGGCAAGAACAAGCTCTAAAGCCTGCGAAGTTCTTATTTTGTGTACCTACAGCAAAGTAAAAAACAGAAACGGAATTTATTGAAATGCGGGATCTGATCTGAAACTAAACGGGATTTTTGTCCGTTAATGTTTTCTAGTAAGATAATTGGTGCTAATTAACAAATGAAAGTGTGCAAGGGACTCTGGTTGTGGGAGTCAAATAAAGCCATCTTGCAAACGTCCTATTCACTAGAGTGGCCTAACACCAAACTTTGCGGACATTGTTCGGGCGCAGCCTTTCTACCCATGACTTAGGGCGCGTGCGTTCGTCGTGATCACGTCATTCGAATCTTTTGATGGGCAAAATATTAAGAAATTCTACTTTTCACTTCTTTACGGCAAAATATCTCGGAAACCAATTCGGTGGCTCCCATTCTCTTTGTCTTAAAATTAAAATTCTACCAAAATCTACGACCTATGTGAATCTAAAGAAATGCTGATTGCGATGGAATCATTAACACCAAATTTACTAAAGTTTCATAAATTCTTATTACTAGTTCTTATTTCCATGCTTTCAATTCAGAAATGTCAAAGAAAGTTATTTTTGATGGCCATGAATTTTTTCTGCATTTCTTAGGCCCCGTCCACACTATGCCGGATAAATTTGAATCCAACTTTCACACCGAAACCGAAAAAAAAATTCTTCGTATCGTAAATGCGGGTTGGATTTGGATTTAGTCTTTCTTCGAAATTATGGTGACTGTATTTTTTAACGGCCTAAGATACAAAAGTATTTCTTCCGGCGTGACCTCAGGTCGGTTGCCGAAAGAAATCCGTTGAATTGGTGTACAGTGAGCTCCAAATACGGGTCAGAACAAGCGAGGTAGTATGTGAATACAGGCAAATTTCATGGATTAAAGACGCGAAGATTAATCTCTAATGCGACTTTCTCGGTTCTATAAGGATGTGAGAGAAGGGTCATGACTAAAATTTGGCGCTGGAAAGAAAATTCGAAGACGTACGAGGTTTCAAAGACCCGTGATGGTTCGCTTTTGGGACTCGAGTTTCCAACCTTCTCTTATTTCTTACTGGTGGGGGAAAAAATCCTTAAAACGGGCTAAATTCAAAAATAACCACGCTGAGCGAAAGAAGTGCTATTTCTCAATGATCGGGTAAAATTTCGAGGCTTTATTTTAATCTCCATACATTTCCTTGGCTTGGGCTTGGGCTTGGGCTTGGGCTTGGGCTTGGGCTTGGGCTTGGGCTTGGGCTTGGGCTTGGGCTTGGGCTTGGGCTTGGGCTTGGGCTTGGGCTTGGGCTTGGGCTTGGGCTTGGGCTTGGGCTTGGGCTTGGGCTTGGGCTTGGGCTTGGGCTTGGGCTTGGGCTTGGGCTTGGGCTTGGGCTTGGGCTTGGGCTTGGGCTTGGGCTTGGGCTTGGGCTTGGGCTTGGGCTTGGGCTTGGGCTTGGGCTTGGGCTTGGGCTACCTGTGGTCTTTTCCTCCATGAATACCATATTTCCCCAGCATTTAGCAAAAAAAAAAAACGAATTCGGTGATCTCCATTTTTTTTTTTTTTTTTTTTTTGAACAAGAATATGTTGGGGTATGTTTATGCCAAGTTTTAAAATATTGTGATTGCAACTTCATTTGCCCGCGAACGTGATTAAAATGTTCATTGTTATGTTATAACAGCTTTCTTGTACTATACCTTCGGGACAAGGCTTGCAATCCTGTTTTTGTATTCCTGGTGCATGTTTTATGTGGACGAGCGTCCCGTTGTCACACATCTTACACCCATTACCATACGCTCGTACACCGACGAAAGGCAATGAATCCTCATAGAAAGCACCTTTAAAATATCATCATATATATATACTACAACGTTTCTGCAATCGAGTGTATATATATATATAATGATCAGAATTTCTGCACATTTCTGTATATATAGCACATTTCTGTATATATAAATATATATATATCTACGTATTATTTACGTATGTGTAACTGAATATAATGCGCGCGCTGATTGGTTGGCTATCGTGTTTATATCAGAACACAGAGACAGGCGCGCGCGTTTTATATTTCTTAAATACATCGCTAAATTGTTGAGATTATGGGATATGTTACAAATTTAGGCCCTTTCTTGGTGTGACAAGGCACCTGAAACATTAATTAATAGGCAAGGGTAATAATTTTGGTGATAAACAATACCCTATAAACAAAAATCCTAACTCAAAATACAATAAAACTTGCAACACGTAGAAAGACCCTAAGTATATAAGATTGTCATTCTACAAATACATAAACAAGAAGAAAAAAAAAACATTTTCACGCCGGGGCAGCTGGCTCAAAAAAAGAGACATTTCAAAATCAAACTCAAAATCTAAATCAAACTTCACATGATTAATTCCTAACAATGGTATGTTTTTATTTTTGCAATTGTGGTCGTTTTTGGCGGGAAAATGACGTCAATAAATAACGGTCAAAAAATTTGGTTTCGTTTTTTGGTTGTGGTTTCTGAATTATCTCGAAAAGACTGTTTGAATGGTAGAAAAAGTTTTGATTTTCTATATTTCGTTCAAAAGATATGCATGTCAAAACTCGCATTTTCCGCCATTTTGTTACTATTTTTAGAAAATATGCAAGATATGTAGTGCTATATCTTCTGAGCAAAAGACAATACAACAATAATTTTTGCAGTAATTAATCTACCACTGTACGTTATCTTTCAGAAATTACGACCAAAAGTTTGTAAAAAAGAAACCAAATTTTTGATCGTCATTTAACTTAATAATACCGAAATTGCAAAATCAAAAACATACGATTGTTAGGAATTTACAAATGTACCTTGCTTTGAAGTTTGATTTTGATCAGTTAAATATTGAAAAAGTTTTATTTAAATGTCCCTTTTTTTGAGCCACCTGACCCAGCGTATTTCATTTTCGCATGTAAAGATTTTTTTCTCTCTCTCTTTTTTTTTTTTTTTTTTTTTTTTTTTTTTTTTTTTTTTTTGAAAACAGATTTGTCATGATTCTTCAAAATGTATTTTGAGAGAGAGAGAGGGGGGATAGGAAGAGACAGGAAAACGGAGAGGGGGGTTGGAGAGAGAGAAAATGGAAGAGACAGGGAGAAAGAGAGATAGTGAGAGAAAGGGAGAGACAGGGAGAGGAAAAGAGAGAGACAGGGAGAGAAAGAGTGAGAAAGACATAACAATAGACAGGGAGAGGGAGAGTGTTTGGGCACGTCACGTGTCGATGGGTGCCCTGTGGTATAGACCACGAGGCCCATGTTCTAGTTACGTTCGCTTGATGTTTAGTTAGGCGCCTAGATGCGTTATTTGTCCTTTATTGGATGGAAATTCCATGTACATTCACCAAATCCTGCAAGATCGTGAGTATTCAACCTTGTAATTCTTGTAATGCTTGTAATTCGCTAGTACTTAAGGCATAAGACTTGATTTATAATTCATATTTGTATTTTAGTTTTTACCAATCACCGATTACCCGTGGCGGATTGAACCCAAAGCGTGGTTGAGTTGAAATTCTTGCGAATAAAGACATTTAACGAAGCAAAAACCAAGTTTAAGTGATAAAGGATAGGGGATGCCCTTTCTTGAACCCCTTCAGAGAGAGAAGGGGTGAATAACAAGAAAGATAAGGAGAGAGGGGGAGAGAGGGAAACAGAGAGAGATAAGGAGAGAGAGGGAGGGAGATAGGGAGAGAGAGAGATGGAGAGGAAGAGGACAAGACCTAGAATAATTTACCTGCTGGACAATCGATGCACTCTGTAGTTTTATCGTACCTAACATAAGTACCAACCATACACGGCATACAAATACTGCCAGCTTCAATGCAATGGAATCCTGAAAGGGCAAAAGCTGCCCTAGTTTCTTGATTCCAATTGATAGAAATCTGAATTTTTTTAGGAGTTCTGGTCGCAGATCTGAAAAACAAATAATGATTTAATCCTGAACTTTAATAGGCAAACTTTAACACAGTATATTAATCACTATCCTTTCACTATTACATAAAAATACCAGTTTAAACAAGCACTAGCGTAAGGAGTAGGGGGGGGGGGGGGGGCGGGATTGGGTCACGTAACTAAACACACTAGCCTCAATCTATGTATGACTTACTTTCTCTAGTGAGTCTCATGTAGCAGTTTATATAGTGTCACTAGCTTTGTTCAAACCTATTTTTCACCTCCCCTTATACTTAGGTCCAGTCATGGCTTTCTTAAATAAGTCTTTCAGGACCATCGTTCATTACAAAAATCCTGGGTCCTGATTAAGAGTTCTGTTTGCACTGAAACTGGGAGGTAAAATTTGTATCCGCTAATTAATGCCCTGGTTTGAAGAGTTTTCCTTGAGCAAAATATATATATATATCCATCTAATCTATGACTTTTTGTTTAACCCTTAGACTCATACGACGCCAGATGCCCCTCGCAATAAAAGCCCATTGTTTGAACAATTCGAATTTCTAGCTTCAACAATTTTGAGCGAGTTGGCCTGAATGCTAGTCTAAATGAGTCACTGGAAATATGTTAGCGTAGATTGGAAGCAATATAATGAGAATCTTAAAGTAGACCAGTGATTTGATGATGCTTACATGTATATCGCTGTTGCCTTTATGTATGATGACTTATGAAACCACAGCGTGCTGACACTTTTGATCTTGGTTTGCGCCAAATACCTGTTAGATCATTTACAGTGCACATGAGCGGTAGCGGTATGGTGGTAGTATAAACTTCATAAAGTACATCAGTTCTTATAATAAAATATAGTTGTAAAAACAATAGCTTACAAACTTTCCAGAGATGGATTAAAGTAGAAAGCGTATTCTGCAATGTATTCTATTGGATTATCTGAAAGAGTTCTGACAGAAATAAAACTAATATTAGTGTCCTGCAAAGGCCGGGATGACTACTTTAAATGGCGGTCCCGTCTCTCCACACTTAATCATTCTAACGAACATCGGAGGTACGAAAAACAACCATTGAGAACACTGGCAGTGACCACCCTCAGTGCCTACACCTCATACTAAGCATTTCATGTTTGTAAATGGCATAAAAGCAATCTGACATTCACACTCAATATAAAGCGCCTTTGATTATATCTTCATAGAAAGGTCGCAATATAATTCATAAATCATTAAATCATCAAAGGGCCTATTATTGTTGAAAATTTATTGGCACAGCTTCTCTGCCATTCCTCAAAGCACAGTACTTATTGCTAGAGCTAACACAACAAGGCTTACCTTCACAAGTACGTTTTCATTTATTTGTTTATTTATTTTGTATTTACTCACAGAACCTTGAGATTAGAAGCTCTATAAAAGGTTCGCCATGATTTAATTTTTGTCAGTCCGTTGTTGTGGAATATACTTAAACAAAAAAGACAACAAAAAAATCAGCCTAGAAAATCTTTGTTTATCCTAAAGATTGTTAAAGGTGACAACTGTATGGGTTATGATCTAACGCTTAAAAAAGAGCTCTCTAAGATATCCTGGATCATTGAATACCAGTTGAGAGCCAGTTTAGCTGATGCAAAAAATCGGTTGAACGATTATGATAACCTTAGTGTGTTATGATACGAGCAGCACGATTTTGCAATTTTTGAATCTTTGTGGCGAGACTCTTTGTTTAGGTTCCCCCATACAATAAGCCTGAAGCGAGATGACGTTTTACCCGCGTCTCTAGACCATAATCCTTTTCACATTGCTTTTGTTCTTTAACTATGACTATTGTTCCTGTATTCTCTAAGGAATCGAAAATTTTAATATGAAAGAACTTTAAAAACTATTATGGTATAGAGTCGGGGGTAAAACGTCATCTCGCTTCAGGCTTATATCACAGTAGTCAAAAGCAGGCTGGGACTTATGCATTGTACATTACATTTAATTTTTCTAGGTTAACAAAATCACGTGCCTGCTTGAGACCCCCTTAATAGATCGACATACTTTGATACAAAGTCTAGTTTAAAATGCTTAGCCTAGTTAGGGTTTTTCTATGTTTTAAATGTTTTACCTTTGTCAAGTATCCCTCTAATTGTCTAATGAGTAATTGACTTTGAATAGGCGATAGGTTCTTAATTTATTCTTTTGGCCAGGAGTGGCTATTTCATCATTAAAGAGTTCACCGAGCCAATGTTGTTTCTCTATGTCTTCTTTCTAACTTTGTTTTAATTGCAACGAAGGGATTGGGTCGGGCAGGATTGCAAAAGTTTTCCTCTACCCATATGTTGCCCAACCCCCTTCGTAATAATAGATTTTTTACTTTTTGACTCCAGCAGGATTTGCGGCTGGAATTTCTTATTTCTTGAAATATCGGGGAAGTGAAGGATTTTATGGTTTAATGAAAGCTTGACTAGATATAAAGCCAGTATTTTATACTTCTTGAATATGCTGCTATATGCGCAAAGGGAGTCGACCTAGTTCAGCCAGACAGGCAGAATCGGTTGCATATTTTCCGACCCCAAGCAACATTTTGCAGAATTTTACATGTACGGATTCACTAGGGTCATCTTTTGAGACCTCTGTTCCCCATACTTCACATGTGCACTGTCACATGTGCACAACGCACCACCAGCCCCCACCCCCCCCCCCCCCCACCCCCTAGACTTGAAAACTGGTAAAAATTGTGAGCAAAATAAGAGTTATGAGCTTATGTTTTAGACAACGATGTTTGCTTTTACATAAAAAGAGTTTTATGTTATGCGTATTTTTACCACAATGAAAATAACAAATAAATGCTTCGGTAGCACCAGAAAGAAAATTAACTAGAGATTGTCCTGCTAAACAAAAAACTAATGTATCAGTTAAAAAACTAATTTTCCTGTACTAATTCTTCATTATTATTATTATTTATTTCTATTTTTAAAAGCCTTAACTATTCTTCGAAGCTTAAGAACTAAAGCTTGCTAGATTCTAAGCTTCGATTTTAACAGTTTTCATCTGCTTTCATTGGTGAAAAATGCGGAATGTAAACTGAATTTATTTTTCGAAAACTTAGGGACTGTGCAATAATTATCGGGAGGGGGGCCTCTAAAATTAATAGGAGGGGTCAAAAGTTAAATTGGAGTGTAGGGGGGGGGGGGTTAGAAGCTAATTGCTTAAGTATGGAGAGGGAGGTCATAAGTCAATTTGGGATTTTGTTCACTATAAAATAGAAAAGATGCATATAACATCCATTGTTATATTTTTTACTGTATAAAGGACACAACTTGTCACAGGTGCAACCTCAAAACCATATGTGTTGAAATATAATGTGTAAACTGAGTATCCTTTGTAATAAGAACAGTGACAAAAAACAGTAACTAAAAACAGTTACAAGTCACAACTTTCTATACTGTACTGTGGTAAAGCTATGCCACATTGATTGACTGTATACAGTATAAGACAACTGACTATGTCATGTCTTTTTTGTTTTGCTTTGTAATAATTCTTCTAGCTTTATGTTTATGATATTTAGTGCTATGTTCAAGGATAAAAACAGAAGTTCTGAACAAGCTCCTTGGCTTCAGTTCCCCAACAAAACATTTCGAAGAAAGAAGATCCCTCAGGCAGGATTTGTCAGTTTGAGATCGTAAATATTAGTAAGTGTCGTCATCAATTTTGTCAAGTTGTCGGATGCCATATATCTCAGGGCTGTATTCTTTTGCTGAAGGATTTCCTCCTAAGGAATTAAATATAACACATGCCCTTTTCTCCCTAGGTATGTTCTGTTGCCGAAAATTTGCGTTTATCAGCTTTTTTTTATTTTCTTTTTTCTTCCGTGAAACTGATGAATTCTGTTTCGATTCAATCATATAGGTAACATAGAACTTTTCCCTAGCTTTATCCATGTTATCCAACAAATCTCTAATGTTTCTTTCAATACCAGTAGTAATAAAGTGCAGTGTTACTGAGTTGAATTTATGATGACAGCTCAGTACAGTTTGGAGTTTCCGACTTCTTTTAGAAAACAAGCTATCATCATGATATTTGTTCACACTTTTGTAGTATTTCAATGGCCTCATTTTTGCATCTCACAATATTTGCACTGTCACGATGTATCGTGATGTATGGGGGGGAGGGGGGTTGATAGTTATTTCATTTCAAAAGGGGGAGGGGTGAGAAGTTATTTTACGTTTAGCACAGGGGGGGTTAGCTTTAATTTAAGCCCAATTTGGAGAATTTTAGAACCCCCCCCCCCCTCCCGATAATTATTGCGCAGTCCCTTACAACCCCGCTTGAAGCCAAGTTTAGGAATATAACGCGAGCCATTAGAGACAAGTCATCTACCTATACAAAATTCATGTGAAAGCAGCTGCTGCATAGATACTTACATGTACAACAGATACTGGCAGTTTTTGAAAGAATAGTCTTCGATGTTCTTTATATCATTGTACGACACCAAGCTAAATAAGCAACAAAGGGTATGATATATATAACATATATATATAAAGGGTATGATATACAAATATATAACTTTAACAATTTAGCGATATATATACATTTATGAAATAACTGTTATGAATCTCGCGTTCTGATTGGTTGGATACGCGTGCTTTATGAGAGCACCCAGCACGCGCGCGCACTATCAATTTCGTCATTCCTGTAATTTGTATTTTATAAAAGAAATAAAAAACTTGCTTGCTCTGCTGTGTGGAGTCATAAAGCACTTGGGGAGTGACAGAACACTCGAGAAGTGTCGAGAAGCACTCCGAACACTTCTCTTGTGTTCTGCCAACCCCCGCGTGTTTTATAACTACACACAGCACGCGCGCGAGTTTTCTATTTCTTCAATACAGCATGGTCGAGGGGTCATAGCGTCGGTCTCGCAATCCGGTGGTGCTGAGTCCCGCTGTGGCCACTAGCTGAGACTGTATTTGTCCTGGTTTCTGATTAGTTCAAATTCAGTTTCTCGACCATGCTTGTTAATAGCCAACTGGTTTGCCCATTTCAGTTTCGTTTCAGGGCCCACAATTAGTCACTGGAAAAAAAATGCCCATATATATTTGGAATATTTGCTCTTTTCGGTCTTTTTCCTCTCTTTCCAAAGCAAAAGGTTGTACGTTCTTAAAAGTAAAGTTATATAGCACAAGTAAACTGCGTGACAAAACATCCTAAATGACCCTGTAAATCTTCAGTTCTTCGCGAACTACTGTAGTTAGCGTGTTTTCGAGGCTACGAAACATAAGAAACCATAAGAGACGAATGTATAGGCCAACAGATAGTATGAGCTTATAAAATCAGCAAAAATAGGGTTCTAAATTTTAACAAATTCCTATGAATTATATACCAAAATGTTCAGGAAAGCCCGGGGTTTTCAAATCCACTTCTGCTTTATTTGACAGGTTCTGTTTTATTTCAAGGAGAGACGATTTTCTAGTTGACCTCGGCTATGTCATGCATTTTCTCTTGTAAAATACGTCCAATAGCGTACATTCAACTCAAAAAGTACGGTGGTTTTTTTCAATAGAATTCAATCTAAACCATATAATTCAGTCCGTGAATAGTTGAATTAGCTGAATCCACTTCTGTTTTTTGCCTAGATAGTCATTATTTTGAGAAAAGATCCAAAAACCGTGTTTTTGAGACATAATTTGTATGGGCTCACATGAGGGGGCGTGAGCTTGAAATCGTAGCTGACCAAATGTTAACAGATTTTTTTCTGATGATTATTTATTTATTTATTTTTATGTTATCACCCCCCCCCCCTCCCCCCTTCCTTTTTTTTTCTTTAATTGTCTTTCATTGAAGGGAAGAAAACAAAGTAAAAGGGGGATACATACATATCTATATATATCGCTAAATTGTCAAAGTTTAGGGATTCAGTATATTCTGAAACACAACACGATTATCCAAATCACGAAACAATATTCTTGAAACTCAACACGATTTACTGATCTAAACACAAAAGAATATTGTGAATCACAAATAGTTAACCAAATTACGCCTCAGATCTCAAAACACAAGTCAGAGGCATGACGACCAATTTGAAATATTTGACAGAGAAAGACTGGGGAAACCTTTTGCAACACCTCGTCAGCTGTAGCTGTTTCGTGTTTCAGAATATTGTTCTGTGTTACAAGGATATTGTTTTGTGTTCCAAATAAATTATTTGTGTTTGACCCTTTTGGGCCACCGTACCTTTTTATATAGCTTTACCTTCCCCTCCCTCCTCCTCCCCCACCCCTCCCTCCCCTCCCCAAGGCACAATGACATAAGCACTACATATAATATATTTTTCGAGAGGGCCTACGGATCGCAAAATTTTCAGAAACTAATCGAGATACATTTCGGGGATTACTTACAGAGCTCTAAGCCGCACCATGTTATTCAGTAGTTTACGAGTAAGAGTCGCCGATGTTAAGCTGTTTTGATTAAGTAATCTGTTGAAAGGAATGTACGAAAAAACTGTTTTTTTGGGATCTATTCAAAAAGAAAACGTACCCAAGTACAGTCGACTCTCGCCTTGCGGATATACCGATAATACGGACACCTTGATGGGCCAAAACCCCCAGCGAATATACAAAGGAATCACAGTAATTCAGCTCTAACTATATATTGCGAAATCTCGTTATTACGGAATAACGGACACCAAATAACGGTCTCGAAGGGTGTTTGCAATAACGACAGGCGACTGCATAGTCAAACATATTGGGAAAAATGCTCAAGCTAAAAATGAAATTTGGGAATATAATCAGAGAAAAATGCAAGTGGCGGGAAATAGCAACACTTAACTACTTTTATACTGCTAGCAACACTTTAGCTTAGTTGCCGGTTGCCAAGTCCACGTCACAGACCACTTGCATGATCATGATAATGGATAGGGAATTTAGGTGGCTTGCAGAGCGTTCAACACTAAAACGCTTCGTACCACATAATTATATACTAGATGCCTCCATTTATAGGGGTTTTTGAAAAAATCTATCTAGCTAATTATGAGATATTTGAGATTATTTAAATATAGTGCATAATCTACTTCAAAACTAAACAATGGATTTGATACGGCCGAAATTAATATTTCAGAGGTATATATTCACAAAAGTCATTGCTCATTTAGTTTTACTCTTTATTACATCCATTTTGAAATCACTACCAAATCCTGCAATCTGATTGGTTCCCTGCAGCAGTGATTTCAGCCTAAATTGCACGATTTTGAGCTCTAAATTGCACGATTTTGCACATCATCTGACATGAAATAATCACGAGAGAGACATGTCATTTTCTAGCCAATTATATTAAGGAATCCATTTGAGTGTTGAGCTCGCCGTTTCTTGCGAAAAAAAGAGCCACGGCTCAAAAAGAATTTTCTGAATAACGATTTCAACCGTAAAAAGTCGTAAAAAAGACCGAAAAAGCCATAAAAAAAGACTTAAAAAGACCAACTGAACACTTAAAATTGTCAAAAGCATCTTTGTAAAGTAACTGCTTTAGTAAGTTGAAGATATTACAGCGAAAAGCAGTGTGGGAAAATGCAATCGGCATCTTTTGAATGTGACTTCTTGGCGATTGATCGTGGAAAGTGGTTTCCTTTTCAATCTTTAAAGCATAAAACACATCAAAAATACAGTCATTAAAAGAAGTCTTTCTTAAGAAGAAGATTTTTGCTGAGCTACGTGACAACCGAAGGACTAAACAACCTTTGATTTTTCTTGTTTTCTCGGCACAAGTGTGATCTTAACATGTTGAACAGAAATCGTAAAATACAAGCAGTGAGCATCCAGTCATTACAACCCTTTTGGGCAGGATTGTCTTGTTATTTAATGTAAGTAAGCGATTCTTAATATATGTAATACCTTTTGGTCTTTTATAAATTCATTTTAGTTTTGGATTGAAAGTGTTGGTTTTCAAAATGAGAATCATTGCTCGATCAACAAGTTCTCTTGACAGCATGTTTGAATCGACTGCTTGTAGATTGTAAGTCATATCGGTTTAACTGGAAAAAACGTCCTTTTCAAAAAAGATTTCGAAATGGATATAATAAAGTTGTAATAAAGTCGCAGTTCGCTTTAGATCGCTTTAAATGAGTTCAATAGTCTTGCAATTTTGTGTAATATTAGTTTGAGTTCTAATTTGTATCCTGACGTAGTTTTGAGAGAAATTATCAGCGAATATTAGAATAATGGAAGATCTAGTAAGATTGACTAGAAAACTGCAATGAAAAGTGCGCATCAAATGTTTACCCCCGTCTTATGCATTATACGTTTTCACAAAATCGCATAAGTCGATTACCTTCAAAATGTTCCTTTTAAAACTAGATACAGAGTAAAACTAAATGAGCAATGACTTTTGTGAATATATACCTCTGAAATATTAATTTCGGCCGTATCAAATCCATTGTTTAGTTTTGAAGTAGATTATGCACTATATTTAAATAAATCTCAAATTTCTCATAATTAGCTAGATAGATTTTTTCAGAAATCCCTATAAATGGAGGCATCTAGTATATAATTATGTGGTACGAAGCGTTTTAGTGTTGAACGCTCTGCAAGGCTAAAATTGCCCTCTAAACGAAAACAAATATTTCATCATAATCACATGTTATGACGTCCGATCTCGTAAAAAACTACATCAAACATTAATTTAATCTTTATGTGACTTATGTGCAAAAAAGAATTGCAATCGGATAAAACACGTTTATGCACCAGCGTTCCAACCGTGGGAGGTAGCGGTCAAGCGCGAGGGGGTCCAGCCACCTTAAGGGAAGTCTACGTATACGTCGCAGTCCACAACATTGACTTACAGATAATTTAATCGCTTAAGATGAGATAGTTTTATTGAAGGCAACCTGTTATTCACTAAAGCCCTGCAACGTAATGACGACAAGAATATATATATTTATGACTTTGGACTCCAATATAAGTCTTTTTTTATTAGCTTACAGAGTTTCAAGTTGTCTAGTATCCTTAAAGAATCCATCGGGGATGTGTTTTAGCCCGTTATAATCGGCAGCACTAAAGGGAAAGAAAAGTCCAAATAATCGTGTTCAGGCTTTTAAAAGAGTGTGTTGAGTGAGGGATTTTTACAGATGTACTTACAAGACTTTTAGATTTTTCAATCCATGAAGTAGGTCTTCTGGTAGTTCTGCTAGCAAATTACCTACAATACTCCTGTAAAAGTTAAGATAAAAATAAATTTGGAACTTCAGACTATATATGAGTACCAATTGAAACAAAAGCAGAGAAGATACTGTATTAACTATTTTCGAATAATAATAATAATGATGATGATGATGATGATGATGATGATACTTACATCCCCTGGAGCTTCAGATTATTACCAAACAATCCTTGTTGCAAGTTTGTTATTCTGTTATTCTGAAGAAGTCTAAAGCCAGATAGTTAGCAAGAAAAAAAGCCTTGAACCAGCCCCTGGGCTGATCAAAATCAGGGCATGCACACAAGAAAACAATTTACGTGAGACATGTTCAGGGCATGAACAAGGCTAATTAGAATTAAAATTTTGTGGAAGGAGAAAATTACCACAGAAGCTGAGAAAAACCCTCATCAAACCAACTCTACTGAAGAAACTCTCTTCTCATGAGTTTGCGATTCCAGAAATGAAACGTGAGACCCCTGAGGTGATAGCCGAGTGTAGTACATCTACATTACCCTTGATTTCCCATGTCAAAGTCGCTTAATCATTGGTCACACAATAACAAGTTGAACTTACAGGTATTTTAGCTCTCGGTTATGAAAAAACAATTTTTGTGGTAGATGTCTTAGTTTGTTCCATTTGAGGTCCCTGAAACAACGTGTCGAGAACTTAATCAGTTGTTTTAATTTAGTAAGTAGAAAAAGATAGTGCCTAAGAAGCGATTGATTAAAAAACATTCCAGCAGAACCCCTTAAGACCCCGGCATAGTAGGCAGTTTACATGCTGACGTCTTTCTGAAGAGCTAAAAACATTTTAATGTGTCTCTGATATAATCACGGTAACAAGCCAATTTGCTGCGCGCGCGACATATCTCGTTTTAGTATTTTTACACAAGTGAATGTATGAAATCCGGCGCGGAATATCGAGACTCGTGTCTCGGTTAATATAAACCGATATTTACTTCTCCTTCGCCGAATAATTGTTGATTGTTCTTTTTTTCTTTTTGGGAAGCACCTGTGGAGTGGTTTGTTTGTGTGTTTTTTGGTTCTTTTAATGTATTAGGCTTCCCATGGTTTGGGTTGCCTGTGTTATGTACAGAGAATGCATGTAAGATGGTGGAAATGAATACGATGCTTTGACCATATCTGGTGCTACAGTTCTCTTCGGAGCTTCGAGGGATTTTCTCTGGATCCTCCGGTATTCCTCCTTCAGCTTCCCTCTTCATAAAATCCTCTTATAAATTCTAATTCGATAATTGGATTTTCAGCTAGCTGGAGCCTAGCTCTGTTGTGGTTGTCCCACGCTGTGATACAATAGCCAAATCTAAATTGGTTATTTTAGATCTTATTTTAATAACTTTACCCCAAAGTGAGCGAAAAATGGACGTCTTCAAAGAGTTTTTTTTAAAAGGAAAAAAAAATTCAAAATCATTTATATGTGAACAGTGTAGTAGTATGGTTACAGTATTTTTGTATGTGGACCTCTCTTTTCAGAGATATAAACATTTAAAATATCAATATGCAAATGAGATGACGTAAATTCAAGACTAATTTACATAGTATACGAAAATGCTTTTTTCATTTGTAAATCATCCTTATAATTGAAATTTATGGTTTTGTACACTTTTAGGTTATTTAACTTCAGAACACTTGTAAATAACATTGCAAAATGTAATACATTCTGGAATTTACGTCATCTCATTTGCATTTTGATAGTTCAAATGTTATCTCTGAAAAGAGAAGACAACATACAAAAGTACTGCAACCATACTACTACACTGTTCACATAAAAGTGATTTTGAATTTTTTTCCCTTGATATACACTTTAAGGATAAAGAGCACTGGGCTATACTACTTTGCAGGATAAATTTGTTTAGCTGCACCACAAAAAAAAGTTGACATTTTAAATAACATTTTAATTTATTTTTTTTTATTTATTTATTTATTTTTTTTTTTTTCAGTTTTTATTTTTATTTATTTTTAATTTTTTTTAATCCTCTTGAAGTTCAAAACAAGTACTGTTCTCGCTACACCGGCCCAGGTCAATCATTAGCATCAAATACTTGATTAAATATAAACAAGAATCAAAGTTTTGTTATCTTCTAAAAACTTACAATTCAGTAAGTTTTATGTTGTTAGCAAAGATTGCACTAGGCAAATCCGTCAGCTGATTATCATTCAATCCTCTATTGAGAGAACATATAAATATAGATATAAATATTTTTTCTATTTACACACTATTATTGCCAAAAGAAGGCATAGCGTTTGAGAATAAACTGTATATTTCTTTATGGGATGAGAAAATATTTAATTTCTTTACGACTAAATCGTCCTTTAGTTTACTTATGCCCACGAGTTCTTGTGACTCGAGGCTTTCGCACACAAACGCACGCACTTGCCCCTTCACTTAGCACTTAGCCATTCCGAGATTGGAGGGGAATAGACCTATCCCGAATTCGCTTGACTGACCACGAAACAATGGTTTGAAGTCGAGACTGAACTTGATTCTTTTATTCATCAAGTTCAACCTCGATTTCAAACCATTGTTTCGTGGTCAGTCAAGCGAATTCGTGATAGGTCTATTGGGTCGAGTTGGCATACAGTTCGCTGTGGGACTGTTTCAGGGCACCAAGATGGATGCCATCTTCAAAATATGTCCCCTAAACCATTGCCATCATGCATTGTATTACCACGCGATCCAATTTTTTTTCGGATTAACCTCGGTTTGACTTTCCCTACACCATCTGGCTTTACGTATTAGTAGCAACATTGTTATTTGCACTTGCAAGACCTATCTAATAATAAATTGAATTTTTTAACTCACAATTTCATAAGATTTTTGTTGTAAGCAAAGACTGCAACGGGCAAAGTCGTCAGCTGATTCGAATTTACTTTTCTATTGACAAAGTATATGTTATAGTAAGTCATGGTAAATTACATCGTAGGTTTTCTATTTTTTGTTTTATTAGTCTTGAAGTTAAAATGTTTGATAAATGTTTTTGTTTTTCCATGTTGACAAGACATATAATAACGAAAACCTCCATTGTCACTAAATAATTTGTTGATGGGTTCCCTGTGGAATCTAAATTTCGCGCCATCGGAGGGCGCGTGCTACACCCAGGTGCCTTAATCACCAGCATCAATACTTGGTCAAACTTACAAAAACATAGTTTTTTAATCATCTAAAAAAACTTACAATTCAGTAAGGTTTACGTTGTTAGCAAAGATTGCAACAGGCAAAGCCGTCAGGCGATTAGAACTCAATTCTCTATGAAAGAGCATATCAGTATAATAATTAGCCACGTCACTTTTGAGGGGAAAAAATAGCTAAAAAATAAATAGATTAATTAATTAAAAATTAAAAATTTAAATTCAAAGAATTACAAACTAAAATAGAAAATTAAATATTAAAAAAATAAAAAATAAAAATAGACTTTCTATCCAAAGAGGATGGTGATGATGATGATGATGATGGTGATGATGTAATGATGATAATGATGATGGTGATGATGTAATGATGATGGTGATGATGATGATGATGATGATGTAATGAGGATGATGATGATGGTGATGATGATGAGGATGATGATGATGTAATGATGATGATGGTGATGATGATGATGATGGTGATGATGATGATGTAATGATGATGATGATGATGATAAAAATAGACTTTCTATCCAAAGTTATTATTTTCAAAAGAATTTAAAACGTTTGAGAAAGTGTATGTTTCGCGGTGGGATAAGAAAATTGTTTTAAAAAAAATTTAAAATTTAAAAAAATTTATTAAATTGTCCTTTAGTTTACTTATGTTGACTAATTTCTTGAGGACTCTAGACTTTGTCGCTAAAACGCACGAACTTGCCACTTCATTAGACATTCCTAGTTGAGGGGAAATAGGGCTTTTGCAACAACAGGTCACGTGACACTACCCCACGTAAAAAGATAATTGTGTCAAAATGAACATCGGAAATGGAAAGAGCACCTCAGTATTAGTAAGAAGGCAAAGTGTTAGTTTATAATGTTGACTATAGGAGAAATGAATATTTTACAAGGATTTATATTCAAAAATGTGCTGGATGGCAAAGCTTGTCATCCAGCACATTTTCCTATACAAATCTTTATAAAACATTCGATGTAGAATTTAATGCCATTTTTCCTGTATTCCATGTCATAAGCTGAAACTCTGCCTTTTACTAAAATCGAGCTGTTTTTTCCATATCTGATGGTCATTTTGACACAAACGTTTCTTTTTTACGGGGGGGTAGGGTCAGGTGACCTGTTGTTTCAAAAGGGCTATTGTGTCGAGTTGGGATTGCAGTTCGTTGGGAGACTGTGTTCGGGAACAAAATGGACGCCATCTTAAAATATGTCCACTATACCATTCCCATCATGCATTGCAATACCAACATCCAGTTTTTTTCGGCTCCACCGCGGTATGGCTAATATTTGAGATTTTCGTTATACCATCTTGCTTTAATCATTCGCAGAAATTTACCTATCCGCACTTGCAAGACTAGTAATATAGAATCGCTTTTTTTTTTATTATTATTATTATTTTTTTTTATCTTACAATTTTATTAGATTTTTGTTGTTAGCAAAGACTGCAACGGGCAAAGTCGTCAGCTTAGTAGAATTCAATTTTCTATTGACAAAATATAATATTAGTAAGCCATTTCCCCCGCCACCCCCCCCCATGTTGACTAGACATATAATAACAAAGACCTCCCTCGCCACTAAATAATTTGTTGATGGGTTCCCTGTGGAATCTAAATTTCGCGCCATGAGGGCGCGTGCTACACCTTATAGGTGCCTTTATCACCAGCATCAATACTTGATCACACACTTAAACACCGTTTTTTAATCCTCTAAAAAACTTACAATTCAGTAAGGTTTACGTTGTTAGCAAAGATTGCAACAGGCAAAGCCGTCAGCTGATTAGAACTCAATTCTCTATTGAAAGAACGTATATAAATATAGAATAGCAATTAGCCACGTCACATTATAGTTTTTATTATATTATGATTGTAAAGAGAAGCAAAACGTTTCAGAAACTTTATATGCTTTTATTTGGGATAAGAAAATATTTCTTTACGAACAAATTGTCCTTTTGCTTATTTATGTTGATGGTTTCTTGTAGACTCAAGGCTTTGGCGTTAAAACGCTGGCACTTGCCCCCACCATTAACCATTCCTAGTTGAGGGGAAAATAGGTTCTTTTGAAGGGATTTATTTTTCATAGCGAAGGTTAGAAAGTCACAAAAGCAAAATAAGCGATCAAAGTTTGGGTTGCGTACGTAGCTAACGCGTCATCTTTCACCGCTGTGAGTACAACGGGTCGGGTCGCTGTTTCGAGCTCAGCGGTCGCCACATATGAATTGAGTTTGTTTGATGTGTTGTTCTCTCCTATGCTACGAGGATTTTCTACGGTTCCCTCCCTCCTTAAAAATCAACAGGTGAGTTGTGCATTGCGTGCATAGAATATTGACTGTAGTGGTGATGTGTGTGAGTGAAAAGTGTCCCCAATTAATGCGAATGCCATAGAACGGCTAGATCTATTTAATCTACTAATCTATTTATTTTGTTCTGAAACATCCATTTATTACAGGATTACCTTCAAAACTAAACAATAAAATAACAAAGAACTGAAAAAGTACAAATTGGAAGCAAAATATAAAGTCGATTACCCATCTTAACAGTTAAATTGAGCAGTTAAATGTAGTGAATTACTTTGATCTGTGTAAAAGGCGACTTGCACTAAGAGGTCACTAGACCAACTCGGCCATTGTGGCTGGCATTCTACAGGATTTTAGCTATGAGAGAATGTGAAAGAAGATGGCGGATTCGGGTAGTTTTTTTGGTGATAAAAGATAAGTTAGCGCGCTAAATAACGATAAGAATCCCCTTTTCTTGCAAGAAATATATTCTTAGTAGATATCTAAAGTAGATTTTTGCTATTAACTCGCCAAGAAGAGAAAAAATATGGTAGTTTTTGCGCTGCAATGGGAAGACCTACGAAGTGTTTAGTCTTATTGTTTTGCCGACTTCATGACCTCAAAACAACGACTTCTTGTCGAAAAATATCAAGTATTTTCCAAATTCATTCTTGAAAAATGCATTTTTCTTGCAAGAAATATACCTTAAGTAGATTTTTGCTATTCATTTGCCAGGAAGAGGAAAAATATGGTATGTTTTTAGGTCATGTAGCCGGCGAAACAAGACTAAACACTTCACAGGTCTTCACATTGTAGCGCAAAAAATACCATATTTTTCCTCTCTCTGGCGAGTTAATAGCAAAAATCTACTTTAGATATCTACTAAGAATATATTTCTTAGAAGAAAAGGGTATTTTTATCGTTATTTAGTGCGCTAACTTACCTTTTATTACCAAAAAGCTACCCGAATCCGCCATCTTTTTTTACATTCACGCATAGCTAATCCTGTAGAATGCCAGCAACAATGGCTGATTTGATCACGTGACCTCTTAGTGCAAGTCGCCTATTACGAAGTTAAGCCAACCAAATGCACAGAAAGGGCATAGGGTAGTATCCAGGAGTTTGCCAAAGGCAATTTGATTATATTTTTTGGTTCAGCTGCCTAGGTATGGCTAAAATTTGGGATTTTCCCTACACCATCTTGCTTATTGACAGCAATTTTCATGTTCGCACTTGCAAGAACTAATATTGAATCGTAATTTTTTTAACTTACAATTTTGTAAGATTTTTGTTGTTAACAAAGACTGCCGCGGGCAAAGTCGTCAGCTGATTAGAATTTAAGTTTCTATATTGACAAAATATGTATATTAGTAAGCCGTGTAAAATTACATCACAGGTTTTCTATTTTTATTTATTAAGTCTAAATGCTTGATCTTTGTTGTTGTTGTCGTTGTTGTTTTTGTTGTTCCATGTTGACTAGAAATATAATAACAAAACTAGCAACTAAAACATCTGTTGCTGGGTTCCCTAAGGAATCTAATTTTCGAGCCATGAGGCACCACGTGGTAAGCCAAGGTGAAATGATCATCATCATTAATACTTTACAAAAAAACAAAGTTTTTTATCTGCTAAAACTTACAGTTCATTAAGGTTTACGTTGTTAGCAAAGATTGCAACAGGCAAAGTCGTCAGCTGATTCAAACTCAATTCCCTATTGAAAAAACATATAAATATAGTAACTATCCACGTAACGTTGTAGATTTTTATTTTAATTACAGATTATTATTTTCAGCAGAAGGCAAAACGTTTGAGAAACTGTATATTACTATATAGGATGAGAAAAAGATTTCTTTACGACTAAATTGTCCTTTTGTTTACTTATGCTGACGAGTTTCTTTGTGGACACGGGGCTTTGTCGCTAAAACGCACCCACTTGCCCCTACATTAGCCACTCCGAGTTGAGGGGGAAATTGGGTCGAGTTGGCATACAGTTCGTTGTGGGTCTGTTTAAGGAAACCAAAATGGACACCATCTTCAAAATATGTCCCTTAAACCATACCCATCATGCATTTCGATACCAACTCGACCCAGTTTTTTTCCCGGCTCATCCTCGGTTTGGCTTTCCCTACGCCATCTGGCTTTACTTATTAGCAGCAACTTTGTTATTCGCACTTGCAAGACCTAATAAGGAATCGAATTTTTTAACTCACAATTTTACAAGATTTTTGTTGTTAGCAAAGACTGTATCGGGCAAAGTCGTCAGCTGATTAGAATGCAACTTTCTATTGAAAAATATTAATTGTAGGAAGCCATGTCAAATTACATCATAAATTTTCTATTGTTATATATTATTCTGAAGTCAAAATAAAGTCCTTCACCAAGTTCTAAATAGTTCCTTCTTTTGGTTAGTAAATACCGCTGTGTTTTATGACTAAAGACTCATCTGCACAGGTATAGTCTCGTAAGAGAACAAATCATTTGCAAAAGTCGACTGTAATGTAAACAATGTACTAGTTGAACAATACCAATGTTTTGAAATTCCACGGATATTTAATGGTAACTGTGAATAGCTGACTTATAAACAAGGTAAATCTTGCGCAAACTGAGTATAGCCCCGTCTACACGAGCAATTTTTATATGACAACTGCGTTTGCTGGAAAGCTGGCATGTCAGTTTTTATGTGGCAAATAAAAATTGCCACACACCGAAACTTGCCCGTGTGGACGAGACGACACATAAATGCGGCAATTATTTCGACGTCATCTACGTAATCTAGTTCTTTTCTTTGTTGGCATCTCCGCTGTCCGAAATTGTTACTGACGCAAATTGACAACAAATATTTGTCGATCGTCTACAGGAGCAAATAAAAGTTGCCACATTAGCAAAAATTGCTCGTGTAGACGGGACTTATGTTTCTTTAAAAACAGCTAGTGATATAAATTTATCGAATACGAAACGAAACTGGTGTATTGCCCTTAAATTTGTCGACGTGTTTCCAGTGGAATCTAGTTTTGGCTCCATGACGCTTGTTACATTCAAATGCTTTACTCATCAGCATTAATTCATAATCACACCCAAAGCTTTGTACCTTCTAAAAACTTACATTTCAGTAAGGTTTGCGTTGTTCGCAAAGATTGCAACAGGCAAAGCCTTCAGCTGATTAGAACTCAATTCTCTATTGAAAGAGCATACTAAGTTGTAAGCCACGTCAAATTACAATATATATGTTTTTATTGCTCATTTAGAGTCGACATCCGTGAAATAAAGCCGCAAATAAAAGCCATATCAGTGAAGTGACTAATATGACTTCACGGCAAAACTGTCCAATAAGATCTCGCCACATATTTTAGTTTTGACCAATCAAAATCGACCCTAAATGTACAATAAACAAATAGTCACATGTCAAGAGCCTGATATCGTTTTTATTCACTCGTTTTCCTTATCATATCGCTCACTTACTCGCAGACTTGCTCGAGGACTCGTTCGTTCGCGATATGATATGAAAAACTCGTGAATAAAAACGTTATCAAACCCTTAACATGTGATCATCTCTATTAATTTTTATGTACTACTTGTTCTGCATGCCGTGGCAAATATTTGGTGATTTGCTCGCTGTGAAACTGATGGGCTGTATGATGGGTGGCTCTCTGAGTATAATTATAAAAAAGTATGAGGTCATCAATATGCCCTTTGTAGAAATTTCTGGAATCTTCCATGATGCCGCATTGACATGTGAAATGGCGAAATGGCCTCCAAGAAAACGGCCGTCGCTACACTTGTAGAAATAATTTATGGCAAAGAAAGAACTACGGGCCGTATCTTATCGTGAACGGGGTATTTTTGAGTAGAAACAAGACCCTGGTTGCAGGGTAGACCGGGTACCTGGTTAGGAAGGTTTACTAGTATCTAAGTCTCTAAAAATCTTAAGGAAAAGTGGAAATAAATTGTTGCAAAAAAGGCAGAGCGTTTATGCCATGCTGATCTGTCCTCGAATAATTCAATCTGGAAATTCAATTCCAATTCCGGTCCTGATCTTGGCAAACGTAATTAGGCTGTCGCAACGAGTTTCATGGACATGCACAATCGCACGGGAATTTTATTACTCGCTTTAAAATCGAAATGCTTCATTTAAAACGTAAATGCAGGCTAATATTCGATCAAGACCTCTCTCAGAATTGCTTTACCTTTTATATAATTCATCAATATTTTTCAACGAATCGCCATTTTTTAAATATAGGTTATAAGAATATCTATATTGTCAAGTTCTAGTGAATAACAAGTCATGTTGAATGAATTTGATGATATCGCTTTATCGTAAGCCTGGTTCTCGAAACCCATGTTCTCCTTACTGATCTTCCCTTGTTCGTGAGAGAATACTGTTCGAGTAGGTCAACGAATAGTTCCTAACCCTATCCACCCGGAATAAGACTTACAAATATTCTAGTTTCTTGTTGTTGTCAAATATTCCTACTGGAAGAGTCTTCATCTGATTGTTTCTCAAATTCCTGAAAGGTCAATGCAAATTTTAAACAAATAGTAAACATTTATTTTAAATATTAAACAGATAAGGTTGAGGATGATATCGTAAATTTAGTATTGAGACCGATTGATACTGAGTTGACTGATTCCAGTTTCGAACTCGAGTTTCGCTTAATTCCTGGTCATTAAACGTTATGGTTAAGCCAAGTCCAAACTACAAACTTTTTATTCAATTCTTCTAAACAAGGAAATTGCAGTTGTTTCATATCTTTGAATATAGACGCTGTAGGAGAGACGAATAAACTTCCGATTAAACCCACTTTATTCGCTACCAAAACAGTATTTAAACTTCACATATACAAAATCACATTTTTTTCGCGCGCGCCTTTTTTTCCCTTTAGCGTGTAAAGTTTTCTCCCGTATAAAGTCGTCGTTTTTGCGGCCATCATTTCTATATCCATACTTGGTAAGTTTATTTGGAAGTAAACCCCGATTTCTTTTGGTGATTTTTTTGCCATTTAAAGCGGTAAAATGTCGAAAAATTGAATCGAAACCTGCATATATTACAGCGAGGAAATTGTCAACCATCATGAATCTAGCATAGCCGAACCTGGTCTTTGAAAATGGAAGCCCAAACCGTCTAAAACCAAAGGGATCCCATGAAAACGACAATGTATAAGCTTGAAATGAATTCTTTTATGGTATCTAATGTCGTTGGGAGGAAAGTGCAGTCGCCATCTTTCCGAACACAACCCACTTTCAACCACGATTTCACCGTCTTTTAACTCCCCAAAATAAAGTTGATCAAAATGATCCCTTATACAATGGGGGATTCATTTTTTTAAAACTCTTTTGGCTCTTCCTTCAAGATTTCTATGACCAAAATTTTCGTGCAGAAAATTTTTCGCTTGTCGAAATTTTTAGCCATCTTATGCCAAAGTTACTACTTGCGTAGGATTCGGTGGAGGACTCTCCCGCTGGAGGACTCTCCCGTTCAGGAAGTTTTTTAAGCTGTACACGACCCACCATGCACCCAAATTCTCTATGATCGACATTTTTACGCTATTTTGGTTGGTTTTACTTGAAAAATAAAAGGTAACTACAGATAATTCAACACAATATCAGGTTTAGTGAAAATTACAATGGATGTCTTTCATTTCCACTCAAAAATTTGGAGATTTCCGTGTACTTTTTCAGGACAAAACTGCATTATCTTGGGAGCTGGTTAATAATGGTAAGAAAAAACAATGAAAAAATGAAAATATCTATTTTAATCTGAAAACATAAGTTTGACTTGAAGCATTTATTTCTTTGTACTTACAAATAACGTAAATTCGTATTGTAATGAAACATTTTAGGCGGCAATGACACCAGTTTATTATCCTCCAAGTTCCTAAAATAGCGAATGGATATTATTATTGTTATTAGCTTGTCTAGAAAACTAAGAAAATTGTATAGTTGAAATATAATAAATGCTTGTAAAAGTTTATTGGTGTTTCATTCTGCTGCGTCCCCTGCTCTTGTCTGGTCTTGTCAAACATGTCCTAACCTTCATTAGACTTTTCTAATTGTTTTTGAAATACATTGTAATATATGGCTGTTTTGAGGGACGCTTCATCGATCAGTTGACCATGATTTATGCATGAGGAAACGAGAGAAATTTGAAAATTAACACCACAATTAAGGTTTTTTTAGTAGCTTTTTCTTTCATTTTTCACTATTAGCAAATGACGCCATATGTAAGTAAGAGTTAATTACCGAGAACGGAGGCAATAAGCCATATACATCCCGCGGGCCGCAGACCCGAGGGATGTATAGGCTTATTGCCGACGTTCGAGGTGATTAATTATTTTATTTATCAATTGAGAAGGTTTTCTATCAAATGTTACTCATTATAAATGCGAAATCTATATGTAGTTATTAACCGGGTTAATAACTAACTATATATTGACCTCGCATTTATAATGAGGGTTATAACAAAAATAAAGCCTTCTTGTGAATAATAATTAAAACCGTGTCAATTGAGAAATAAGGATTAAAGCTTCCCCTAAAACCCCTTGGTGTAACGCGTTCTGCAACTCCGGAATTAAGACAAATTATCTCGCTCTTTTCTAACATAAAACATTCATTCATTTATAACTCACAATGCTATTAGTTCTTTGACGTCGTCGAAAAGCCCGTTGGGTAACGATACAAGCTGGTTTCTGTTTAAGCCCCTGAAATGGAAGGGAAGACTGAACTAAATCACCTCAAGCAACAAAAGGAACTATAGAACATGGTATAATACAACTAAATTAAGGCCTAGGAGGACTGTAAGCTAAATCCTCTGAATCCGTGATTTCAAATTCTTTACAGTAAAAAGAAAAAAAAGAAGAAAAAACGATACATAGAGAGGAACTCAGGGAGCCCAATACAAGCATTTGTCACTTTGGTGTTTCTTTTCACACCAAAACATTGAATTTTCTGGAATAACGTACCGGTAGCATAAGACTTCCAGCCGTTCGTGTTTCGTGCGCTCGCGTCACTCTCATGAATATTTTAAGCAAATATTTGCTTTTCCGATGTTGAGAAAAAAACTAGGTTAATGTGAGACTGTTTTAGGGGATCAAATAGACGCCATCTTGAAAATATGTCCCATTAAGCAGTTTTACAATGCAATGTAATGCCAACTCCACCCAGTTTTTGCCCACATTTGGAATGGCTAATTACTCACAAGATTTTGGTTGCGTTATCAAAAGCATCTTTAGCCGGAGCCACAGTCAGTCCCTTATCCTCGCAATCTGTAAAGTACGCCGTGGGAAAATAAAAAAAACATCTGCAAGGGACCGGACAACCACCTGGAATATTGTGAACAAAATAAAAAACACTCACTGGGAATACAGAAACGCCACTGACAAAATAGTTCTCCAAATGACATATAGAATAATAATGTTTATTAAAAGGACTTAAAAAGCAAATATGCAAATTTGAAATACTCAAATTTACAATTGGACAAAAATGCTTCTCTAATTCTCTTTCTTCAAATTTGTATTTCCTTATGAGAATAGTGGCGCCACATGGAACAGTCCTGGGTCCCACCATTTTCTCGGTGATTGTGAATGATATTCAGGCTTTGCACCCTTCTGATAATACCCTGCTTGAATATGCTGTGGTGAATATGCTGAGATACGGAATGCTGACAATAATGGAATGTACTTAGGTACTTGGGTAAATGGGAGATGATTCTCAGTGGAAACTATTCTAAACCGCCTCCCGGTACCATTAATTCAAGGAATCCGGATTAAACGCTTTGATTGGTTAAAGCTGCTTGGAGTAACCTTCCAGGACAAGCCATGCAAATGAGTCGAAACTTCTTCATGCAACTGTAAAAATATGTAGATTTGACTTTCAAACATGCCTGACAAATGGATTCCACAAAAGAAAAAACTTAATCCTAATTCCTTTCGTATCTTTATTGTTACAATATCTTGGTCTCACAAAAGTATACTCGCGATCGAAACTTTTTGTATACTAGGAGATATTGATTTTTTTTGATCGCTAAAAACTCTTCTAAATTCGTAGAAAACTTGCTGAAAGGCAGGCATGCGCAAACATTTTTTCTCTAGTGTCTGTCCCCACATGCAGCAACTGAACAAAAAAAGTGTGCAAGGGATTCTGGTAGTTAATGACACCATTTGATAAAAAGAGTGAATGCATGACGATATATTTTGCTGGTAAGATGAGCTATCGATGTTATATTTCTTCTTCAAAATTCTACTTTGGTTTGCTTTGTTGTTGTCGTTGTTGTTGTTGCTGTTGTTGTTGTTGTTGTTGATTTTTGAATTGATTTCTGTGATAATTGATTGCACAAAAGACGACTTCGACTTTGATGGAGTGAACTCGGAGTCAATGAATGGAAGAAGATTCGCTTATACTTTCTCTATGGCGAATAAAATTCTTTAAAGCTCAAAGTCGGGCTTTTGTTTTAAATTTCAATAAAGAGTGTATTTTTCTTTCTCCAGAAATCATTCGACTTATACGAGTCTTTAAAGGTGAATGTAAGATATGATATCGGATCGCGGGAGATGGTATAAGTTTTGACTCATTTAGTGATTCAACGGCTCAAGAAACTCCAAATTGGCTGGAATTTAGTACAGAACAAGATAAAAACAGGTCAAGATCCCTTGAAAAGCTAGTAGAATTATTTTAGTATTTTCAAAAACAATCCATATTGCAATCTCTAAGTAAAATAATCACCGAAAGACAGCATGGGCTACACGTAGTATTGAGCGAGCGAGTGAGTAAGTTAGTGACACATTCTCATCCACGAATTAAAAGGGTCAGCACAGAAGAAAATATAGAGGGGAAAACATACAGAACTTTAGGAAAATTTCATATCGTTGTGACCTTTCGGTGATGGCATTCACATCGCCCGAAGTAAAATTTGGGCTTGATATGCAGCAAGCAGCCAGACATTCACCAAAGTTTTTTTTTTTTTTTGAAAAAAGCTGTATATGCGTCATTGCAATATTTGCTTACCTTGGGCAGTCGTAATGGCAGCAGCCAACCACCAAAGGCCCATCCACTGGATTTTCTTGGATAGAAAACTCATTGTCTCAAAATTCAGCCTAACAATTAGCAAGTGTAGATAAAAGGAAAGAAAAAAGGTTTTGCTCTTGCTGCCTATATAAGAAGCTGATGGTGATAAAACGAACCGTTAGAAAGTTTTCACTTGCTACAAAACACCCCTTACTCGTTTGTACCCCAGGAACAACCAAAGATGCTGCTCCCATTGACTTACAAGCAACAAAATCGAGCCTGAAGCGAGCAGTGGTGATATATTGGCTGCCAAGTACTTTGGTGCCGGCACGGCCAGCTAACAGGGCATTTATAGACCACTTGCAATGAGCTATTCAATTTATACCTGGAGATTTATAAAAACGATATAGTCGTTCCGGATTGATATGGATTGATATGGATGATACGAATAGGTCATTCCGACATTGATATGTTTTCGGTCAAGATGGTTATATTTTTTTATCCATCCATCCATCCATCCATCCATCCATCCATCCATCCATCCATCCATCCATCCATCCATCCATCCATCCATCCATCCATCCATCCATCCATCCATCCATCCATCCATCCATCCATCCATCCATCCATCCATCCATCCATTCTTTCTTTCCTTCTTTCCTTCCTTCCTTCCTTCCTTCCTTCTTTCTTTTCTTATCTCCTTTTACTTATGTGTTAAATTTTTCCCTTCAAAATGGACCTTGAAACCTTTTTTTTTTTTTTGTTATTCATGGGAATTCGCGAAAATTTTAATCATAAGGATCGGATATAGTAGCAATCAAAAAAGATTTGAGCGTCCAGTCGTCTCTTTTCGAGCAATTTGTCTAATTTTTGGCACCGCCAGTATGTCAAATAACAAATTTAATTGTTTCTTGTGAATCGTGAAAATGTAAATACGGAATAGCCTGTGGACTAAATAATTGGTCATGCAATTATACGATGTCAATGTGACAAGATTAAAAACGCCAACTCAAAGTTAAACAATTATATAGTGGCGTATAAAATTCTAATTGACCGCCGTTTGGCGTAAAGAGAAAATATGGAAAAGAAGTAGGGAGAACAATGGAAAAAGCAATGTTTCTAAACGCACGTCATTCCACAATAATGCAATTTGTTGGGCATGCGTCCACACTTATACTTTTTTTTTTTTTTTTTTTTGTTTTTGTTTTTTCTCCACTTATGCTTATTTCAATAAAGCAAGTAACCTGAAAAGCCAAACGTAGTGAGAACTACAATTATGAGTAGATACATTTTACATGTTTCAACTGCTTGATAACTACTGATGGACATGGACAGTCTCATCTCTTCTGAGCATCCTCAAGTTGCAGTTTGTATCAAAAAAACTGTACTTGTTTGGTATGGAACTCTAAGCCCCTACACGTTTTGTCTGAAAAGACTACCCTGAATTGTGCAAAATAATAGTTTTATTTAATATTTCAGGCAAATCGCTATGCACGTGGGATCCGAAAGTAATCCGAAGTTTTACATCCCTTACACCGGGATGAACTTTATGTCCGTTATGTAGTATGTCATTTTTCGTTAGTTAAATATGATATGAAGTATATCCGGGTAAACTTGATGGCATAGTCTCTACTGCTTATTAATACGCAGTACACACAAAAATCCAGTTTTCTTGTTTCTTCTTGTTGTATGGCATGGCATGACATTACGTTGCGTCTCGTTTTTTTGCGTTGCGTTTAGCTGTTCAGCTCATTTTCGCTTTATCGCAATGAAACTCCGCTCAATATCATATTTTTAGATGCAGGTTTTGATAATGTCACTAAAAATCCTAAATTTTCGATACCGTGATAAAAGGATCAAAATGTGATCAATAGTTAGTGATAAGAAGAGATAACTAGCTAAAAAACTAGTGTGAGCTGCGTCGGTGTTTCTAATGAAACAGTAATGATAAAATGGTAAAATATACACCGTGAAAAGATGAAAAAACTCTTTTACTCCGACGAAGGACTACAAGGGCGGATCCAAGGGGGGCAAAAGGGGGCTGAAGCCCCCCTTCAGCAGGAAAACAAAACTAAACTAAACTAAACTGACGAATTAGATGCTTTTTTTATTGTTTTCCGTTGTGTTGACGGAAGAAACTCAATTAGCCCCCCCTAACATTTTGGCTGGATCCGCCCTTGGACTAGCGTCCGAAACGTCAGTCGGTTTTTTCATCTTTCTCACGGTGTATAAGTTCGCGTCTTTCTGTCTAGAGAGTGGAGTTCTTCGTTTGTCCAATTTACTATTCCAGCTGTGTATCTTATATTACTTAATCTGCATAGCCGTTCAGTTAATGGCGGAAATATTGTTTCTTCCTAAATAACTTTGACTTAAAAATCAGTCTAATCTCCTTTTGTATTCTAGTTGGACGCTATTCTTAACTTTCTGATGGTTGATATCTTCCTTCTCTAACACTCCTAAATACCTATAGTGATCATTACCGTCCAAGTTCTTTATCTGCTGACCATAGAGTAGCTTTATCCCATTCCTCTTTACCACCTTTCCTCTTCTTACTCCTACTCTGGCGCACTTCTCTACCCCGAATGTCATCCCAATGTCTGCACTAAATATTCGTACAGAGTGTAGTAGTGACTCGATTTCTTTCTCGTTCTTCCCATAGAGCTTCATATATCGATGTACAACAAATGATTCAGCACATTACCATTGTTCAGCTTGTGTTGTTCAGTATGGACGTCAATGGTATAAGACATGATGAATAGTAACGGTGACATCGAGTCTCCCTGGAATATTCCACGCTTTATCTCAGAATGACCACATGATTCTCCGTCTAACCTTAGTTCAGTCCTCCACTGCGACATTGCCCTCTTCATGAATCCTACGATCGATGGCTGAGCCTTGATGTTTTCAAGGGAAGCGATTATCCAGCTATGAGGTACAGAGTCATATGCCTTTGTGTAGTCTACCACGACACCATTTCCAAGTTCTTGTGCTTTCTCTTTGCACTTCGCAGAACTGCCTTGTCGATGAGGAGTTGGTCTTTTGTTCCTCTCGATCCACGACTACTAACAGCCTTTCTGTTCAAATGGTATCAATTCTTGTTCCTCTATTAGATGGTTATAGAGGCTTTCTGATATGATGGACGCCATCAGCTTCCATAATGTTGGTAGACAAAGTAATAGGTCTATAGTTACTTGAAGTAGGTCCCTTCTTCTCATCTTTCATGATCAGTGTTGTTCTTCCTTCTGTCATCCATGCTGGGATCCTGTTCTCTGTTTCAAACACTTGCTGTAGCTGCACCGTTATTCGTTCATGTAGGCATTGTAGATGTTTCAACCAATATCCATATTTCATCTTTTCCAGGTGCTTTCCAGTTTTTTATCTTTTTGTCCGCCTTCTGTACCTTTTCTTTCGTAAACACCAGTTCTGTTTGTTCTTCTATGTCCTCCTGGTCTTTCATTACGTCGTTTAACCAAGGGAGCACGTTAAAATTTTGATTGTCTTGGTTTATCTTCGATTTTACCGCACGTATTCTAAGATATAGCAGGCGTTCCTTGTAGTGGTTGTTTACGTGCGCGCGCGCTAGATGTCCGCGCGCTACACTTCATGGCAGGCGTTCCTTGGTTTAGTCGGGCTAGCGAATTTACTCCGAAAACCGACGAATATCTTGCGAGGAGCGTCGTTCCCTTCCTTACACGATCGTAAGCCATTCGGATCGGCCGAAACCAAAACACTACGAGGAACGCCTGTCACAAGATGGATTGCGCGCGCTAGATAGATCAACCAAGAACATATGACAATGACTTTCCTTATACAAACAAAACTTTAATGTGCTCCCTTGGTTTAACCGCTTTATTTTTTTTGCTTGTGGCTATTATTTGTTCCTTACATTCTTCCATGACTTGTTTCAGTGGTTCCTGGTCGAGATGATACTTTCTGGTCAACGAGTTGATAACTTCCTGGTTCTTTAGCCGTCCCGCATCTAGTTTATTATTATTATTATCATTACCATCATCATCATCATCATCATCATGATCATCATGATCATTGTTATTAACATCATTATTATTATTATTATTATTATTATTATTATTATTATTATATGTTTATTTCAACTTCAGACATTTTTGCTACATGAATACAGAATATTGCGGGCATGAATAGTCTAAGCAAATATCTGCATGACTGAGTTTACAAAGATTATTATTATTATTATTATTATTATTATTATTATTATTATTATAACAATAATAACAATGATAATAGGCCTACTTCTATATTCCGTTTATTGCATGATATAAAATCAAATTAAATATCCTATTGCAATATATAAGGCCTAAAAAGAGCAAAAGGATTACAAAGAAAAGAAAAAATATAGAACTAATAATTATTAAACATAATAATGTATAATGCTAAGTATAATGATTCTAAAAGAGATCGAAAATTTCAAGTTATTAATAATAATTATTAATTAGTAGTAATTCTACTAATACTATAAAATATATTTAATATGCGACTTCTAATTAAAAACTAAATTGTTATATTTAAAAGCTAGGCTAAAAGTTCACAAAAGAACTATAATGCTGAAAACGCTACGTGTTTATTTTAGATTTCATGATTGACTTCTTTCTGAGCTGGCATCGGGTATTTTTTACCCTAGCCATCATATTATGTATAAACTGATGACTCTCTGTACCCCCTGTCAACTTAAACATTGGGTTCACGTATTACTCCAAAAGGATTCAATCTGTTGTGCCGCGGCTTTGTGTGTTTTGCCGTAAAAAATTGCGTAGTGCCGCAAAGATTGGTTATTTTGTCTTGAAATATTGTATAGTGCCGTGACAATTGGTTATTTTGCCGTGAAATATTGTATAGTGCCGTGACAATTGGTCATTTTGCCGTGAATAATTTTTTGTAGTGCCGTGTGAAATTTGATTTGCAATGACAGTTATGGGCCATCGTATCTTGTAACTATATATCAAAACTGCTTAGCCCATATGAAATATTAGGGATTACAAGACATTGAATTGATATTTGACCATTCTAAAAACTGCGTTACTCACTAGCTAGAACAACCTAATCCCCACCAAAAAAGATTTAGCTTATTTTCTTTGTATTGTCAAATTGCTTATTAAAATGCAAGATAATTCAACTCACAATCATTTTTATAATCGTTCAAGAAGTTTTATAAACCAATAAAAGTTCGTTAGTTTCATTCACAATCATTCTTTCATTATCGTCTTTAGTAGAAATATCTTGTAACTTCCTCAAAACCTCCTGGAGCTCATTTTGGTCGGCTGTTTGACGATAATTCACTTCATGTGTACAAAAGTCAAGCAGATGACCTCCTTCCTCAGAACTTTCATCGACAACGCTTGTCACGTCAACCGAGAAAGGAACGACCACCTTTTCGTACTTCATCGAATTCTTTTCAGCAAAGTGAATAACATTTGCGGCTGCATTATCCCTGCAGGGATTTCTTTGATATTCAGCGCGATATTTCTTTAAGATTTTACTTGTTACAGCTGGTAAATCGGAGTCATTTCCAAGCAGGCATACGATCAATCCTTTCTCTCCCAGTTCGTTGTAATAGCAATGCTTCAATGTAGACTCCATGCTCTCAACATAATAAAGACTGTGTATGGCATGGACTATGTCGTACTGGTTTTGATCGTGTTTACTCCCTGTGTATTCCTCGAATGACATCAGTTTCAGATCGAACTTAACTGGTCTTTGATGAGGAGGTCCTTTTGACCGGTCAGATCGCCTTTCAATGGATTCTTTGTACTGACCAAAGAATTTACTGTTGGGTTCAACTGCTGTGTTCAGGATCTCAACTTCTTGCAACTGTTTGTCGCCTGCATTCAGATATCCTTCTTGCACAATCTTTAGTATTTCTTGGTCAATAAAGCCATCACCAGCCCCAATACTGAGTATGTTTAATACTGGTTTGTTTTTACCAAGTTGTAGCTTTTGTAATGCAGTTGGGATGTGTTGCCGTAGAAAAGCGAGGTTTTCATTATGCTCCTCCGAGACATTGTGATAAGCTTTGAAACTAAGCGTATAGCTATCTTTCAAAGGGAAGTCTGTTGCTTCTGCCATGATCATCTATAAATGATTTTTTTTTTTTGTGTGGTGAATTCGGTCAACTTGTACTGAAAATGGCTTATGATAAGTTATATACATAAAATATTTTGTAGACTTAGCCTTGAGTAAGCAAATCGGTTTTTGAGCTGGCCAATCAGCGAACCCCCCCACGTCATACAGTCTCAGGCTAATTAGCTTTGCTCTAGACTCTTCCACATGGATAATTTACAGTCTGATCTTTTCCACCTTGAAGTATGGCAAAATATGTGGCAGATGGAGTTTAACCCAGATAAATGCTTCATTATGAGCATATCCTTACAAAAATCTCCACCTCACAAAGAATATGTTTTCTGTGGATCAGTTCTGAAGTATGTTGATGTGCATCCTTACTTGGGAGTCACATTAGACAACAAGTTACGATGGAACTACCACATTCAAATTACATCCAAAGCTACACTAGTGCTGAACTTAATTAAGAGAAATTTTTGGTTTTGTAATCGAGATGTCTGGTTCGACCAAAGTTGGAGTATGGATGTACCGTATGGGATCCTCATTATAAATGTGACATCGACAAATTGGAACGCGTACAAAGACGTGCAGCAAGATTCTGTGTTGGAGACTATAGATACACTTCAAGTGTCACCTCAATGATGCACCATCTACGATGGGAACCTTTGTGTGACCGGCGTAAGGAGGCAAGATTAACAACTATGTTCAAGATAACACATGACATTATTGAAACTGATAAATCTAGACTAACACTTGCAAAAGAAACTAGAATTGACCGAGTTTTTGTAATTGACCGAGTTTTTGTAATTGACAGAGTTTTGGTGATTGAGAGAGCTATTGTAAATCGACCGAATTTTCGAATTTTCGCTTGTGTAATACAATGAACTGATAAGTGTACACATTCAAGCGAAGTAACGCAATTGACAACAAATATTCAATTACATTGAAATGACAATTTTGAGCCATTCCGCACGCCATAGGTTCGCATAAATTCAAGTACCAAAGTATTAAGACAAATAAGGACGTACATAAATTTTCTTACTTTCCAAGAACTATTGTTGAATGAAACAGTTTACCTGCTGATATTGTGGAGGCTAATTCACTCCAGACTTTTAAGAGCGACTGTCCAGAAATATCGAGCAAAATCGAAAATTTGTGGCCACAATCAAAAAAATAAAAGTCCTTCATTTTTGGTCTGTAGACACTATTAGATGAGTTTATGAACGTACTGGGGTCGGTTTTTCGATCTACGTAAAAAATCCGGATTTTTTTGAAGAAAACGATTTCACCCCGTGTCGGTCTAAAAATTGCTCAAGAAACGGATGCGAATTACGCTTTCAAAAACATTCTCGCTCCAAGTGAAAACCCAAGTTACAATCAAATTTGCAACTGAATTCAAGAAAAGGGGTGTTGAACAATTGTTCCAGGTGATTTTAGACGTTTTAAACTAAACTTTAGATAGAAAAAATTGCATTCTTCCAGCAGAGTTATTCACAGTCTCGATTTTACCTCACATTTATAAAAGCGATTTTTCGCATGTGGCCATTCTCCAATTTTTACAAAACTCAAGCTGTACAATGTTCAAATGATAGAATAACACGAACTACAAAATTTAGTTTGGGTTTTTCAACAGGCCTTATGAAAACTTTATGCGAATTTGGAAAAATTTGCCATGTAAATATGCAAATTAGCAGTTTGTTTACATCTCTACACCACAGATCACGGCCGCGAAAAAAGTCATCTAAAATAGTTTTAACAGCTTATTAATCCACACATTAGCCTATCTAAGGACTATAAGCATGATTGGCCTTCGTTATCATTTTAAACGATTATTTGTTGAAGTTAAGCCTACACTTCCGATGTTGAAGACACTCAGCTTGCTTGCCTCGGTGGCATTCCATCGGTGCGTAGTAAACTTAGTAATCATAAATGACTGTTAACATGCTCTATAAACGTTACTATTCCTCACTAGTGGTATCCAGCTTATCACATAGTATTTTCACATACTGAGTATGCTTGAAAGTTTGCATTACTTTGTAAATAAGCAGGGATCAAACCTGTCAAAGCGGATTATGTGAGCTGATGGCGTGACAAACGACAGTTTGCGCGGAGCCGGACGTGAAGTCGTTTGGTACAGTACGTTTTTTATTGCCCGAACATCTTGTGATTTGGCATAAACTAAAGAGAATCACTCATTATCAAGATTTGTTTTTTTAGTTGTCATATGTTTTCTTGCTTGATCGAAGTCATGTTTAAAATTGGTTACATGTATAATGAGTGCAGTTGTAGCCTGATATACAATTCCCCTTCCCCTACCCCACTAGCTTCATGGCTGTACAATAGATCGAATGTATGATAGACTCGCCTGGTTTCGTGGAAGCGTAAATCTGATATAAGACTATGAGAAAAAAGAAAATACATTTTAAAGTATGTATATAACATTTTATGTCGATAGTGCGATTTGATAGAACTGTGATCTGAACATGACGTGTGTGTGGCCGAAATGTCCAGGAATTTGATAGTTTCAATCAAATTCCAAAAATTTGTTGTACATTACCAGGTAGACAAAAATAAAAGCAGCATTTAACAAAGTGTTTATAGTCAGTATAGAAATTTGTTAATTATGGTGAGCATCAGTTATGGAGGCTCGTGAATCATGTTCTTTTCAAGCTATCATTTGCGGTCATTGTGGGTTTGACCCAAAAGAAAGAAGTAGATCTGTCACTAACGTTCCTTTGACAAGATGTAAACGGGATATCGCCGAGGACAAACGATGTTTTAGTATAGTTGAAGTTGAAACCGAGGTCGAATTAATTCTCGCAAGAGTATGTATTTTTGAGCCCTCTAGAAACATAGACAGCCCTACAATCTGTCGGAATCACCGTGCGTTTGGGCGTCAGCTGGAAACGGACATCAGCGAAATGTTCTGTACCCGTAACTCTTTCTCAGCACAAAGCCGATGTCAAAAGGAATCCAAAAGCAGAGTGGGGTTTGAGCAAAAGTGGATCGAAAACTGTGTTAAAAGAGACTGGTGTTTTTCTTACTGTTGGTTCAGGAAGGTTGGAGGATTGTTAGCATTAAATTGACTAATATATACGGTCTATACGACGCCATGACTACTTGCGCAGTGCTCAGTCGTGAAATTGTGCAAGCTTGACGCTACTACATCATTGATTAGGGACTGGTTATAAAATATAGGGGGGGTGGGGGTGGGCAAAATCAGAATAGAATCAGTGTTTTTTATCGTGGCCCACATAAAATGATGCTGAAAATCCTGATGACCCAAAACCAGTTTAGAAGCAAAATTGCAGGCCCACCCATTTTAGTTGTCAAATTTTATCAACAGCCCACCCCTTTTAAGGAGTTCAAAATTATGTGTCCCATCCCCTGATTTTGCCCCCCAACCCCCCCCCCCCCCCCCCATACTTTATGACCAGTCCCTTACACATATAAAAATAGTCTTGGGGAGGCCAACGAAGAGAGTGAAGTTATCTTACGAATGGAAGAATTGACTTTGTTAAGTCGAAAAACACGAGGGACGCAAGCTACTTGATTGCAAATCCATGTGGGATGTGGTTCGATGATTCTATTATATGAACTTATTATATAAACTAGTTCTTTGATGTCTGAATTCCATGAGACATTAGGATGCGTTCATAATGTATGGCAGAGAGTGGTGGTGAGGGGGGGGGGGGGGGGGGGCAGATGAAATTTAGGGGGATCGGAAAAAGTTTTACCAATAAAAGGGGGTGGGGGTGTGGGTGGGTTGAAAACCTTTTTTCAGAGAAATGGGGGGGATGCAAAATTTTTAGAAGAAGCTACAAGAGTTTGCCAGGGGGGGTATATTATTTTTTGGGGGACTTTTGGGTGGTCTTAAGAATTGTTTTGTCATTTAAAGATTTCATCTGCCCCCGCCCCTTCTGCCATACAATATGAACGTAGCCTTATTCAAATCGGGGTCTTTTTGTCGTAAAGAACAATATCATTGAAAGCTCATAGAGAGTCTTGATAACGAGTGATTCTCTTTAGTTTATGCCAAATCACAAGATGTTCGGGCAATAAAAAACGTACTTTACAAAACGACTTCACGTCCGGCTCCGCGCAAACTGTTGTTTGTCACGCCATCAGCTCACATAATCCGCTTTGACAGGTTTGATCCCTGCTTATTTACAAAGTAATGAAAATTTTCAAGCATACTCAGTATGTGAAAATACTATGTGATAAGCTGGATACCACTAGTGAGGAATAGTAACGTTTATAGAGCATGTTAACAGTCATTTATGATTACTAAGTTTACTACGCACCGATGGAATGCCACCGAGGCAAGCAAGCTGAGTGTCTTCAACATCGGAAGTGTAGGCTTAAATTCAACAAATAATCGTTTAAAATAATAACAAAGGCCAATCATGCTTAGATAGTCCTTAGATAGGCTAATGTGTGGATTAATAAGCTGTTAAAACTATTTTAGATGACTTTTTTCGCGGCCGTGATCTGTGGTGTAGAGATGTAAACAAACTGCTAATTTGCATATTTACATGGCAAATTTTTCCAAATTCGCATAAAGTTTTCATAAGGCCTGTTGAAAAACCCAAACTAAATTTTGTAGTTCGTGTTATTCTATCATTTGAACATTGTACAGCTTGAGTTTTGTAAAAATTGGAGAATGGCCACATGCGAAAAATCGCTTTTATAAATGTGAGGTAAAATCGAGACTGTGAATAACTCTGCTGGAAGAATGCAATTTTTTCTATCTAAAGTTTAGTTTAAAACGTCTAAAATCACCTGGAACAATTGTTCAACACCCCTTTTCTTGAATTCAGTTGCAAATTTGATTGTAACTTGGGTTTTCACTTGGAGCGAGAATGTTTTTGAAAGCGTAATTCGCATCCGTTTCTTGAGCAATTTTTAGACCGACACGGGGTGAAATCGTTTTCTTCAAAAAAATCCGGATTTTTTACGTAGATCGAAAAACCGACCCCAGTACGTTCATAAACTCATCTAATAGTGTCTACAGACCAAAAATGAAGGACTTTTATTTTTTGACTGTGGCCGCCCCGTGCTCCATATTTCTGGACAGTCGCTCTTAAAGTGAAACTATCAGAATTCATTAGAAATTAGATGATTTTTTTTTTTTTTTTTTTTTTTTTTTTTTAAATAAATTTCATATTTATATTTTATATCTATATGGAGTGGCCTGGATTGGGGGATGGGACATGTTTCTCTGTTGCTCCGTGTTTCGGGCATGCGCACTAAGACAGACCATAAAGTCTGTCTGCGCGGGCGTGGGACTCGGGGTGGCGGGGGGGCATGTCTCGTCTATGATCTAGGCTATTCTATATACTCTATATTTTATATTTTATTTTTTATTATTTATCTATTTACTTAATTTTCCCATAGTTAGCGTGATAACTTAATGTATAGTTCCTGCTGACAATAAAATGTAGATGTAGATGTTCCACAGTCTCTCGCTCGTCCGTTCCGTCTCCACCCTTAGAGACTGTAACGGTACAATGACCGAAAGGACTTATGGGTCCCGAAAACTTGGGACCAGCGTGCTTTTGGAACCAAAATACTCGCCCACAGTCTCTCTCGTTTCAATATTTTCAAGATGGCGGCGAAAACGAGAGAGACTGTGGACGAGTATTTTGGTTCCCAAAGCACGCTGGGTCCAAGTTTTCGGGACCCATAAGTCCTTTCGGTCATTGTACCGTTACAGTCTCTAAGCGTGGAGACGGTACGGACGAGCGAGAGACTGTGGAAGAGTCTAGCCTTGCTCATGCCCTAGCCTGTGTAGCCAGGCGTTCCCACAAGGAACGCCTGGCTACGCAGGCTACTCATGCCCAAGCGCAAGTTTTCTAGACTTCGCTGGACCGTCATCTGCTGGCCGAGACCGAGTAATCGTTCCTCGGAGCGTCTAATTTGTTATATCATATGAAACGTTGGATTTTCTTAAAGGGAAAAGCCAGAAATAAGCGTAATTTCACGTACCTGGTAGGAATGATGAAAAGGTAAATTATACACCGTGAAAAGATGAAAAAACTTACTGACGTTTCGGACGCTAGTCCTTCGTCGGAGTAAAAGAGAAAGAAGTGGTAGAAAGGAGTGTATATATGATAGAATAAGACAAAAGAAACCAATGAGAGCAAGGTAGGCAAGGAAACAAAAACAAACAATCAAAAGACAAAAGAAAAGGTTAGTACTTTCTTCGCACACTTCCAGATATCTCAGACCTACTGAAACCTTTAGAAGCTGCCATCTCCGACGTGTTTATACCCGCCATGACACAAAAAGATTGTGATGAAGATGATCGCAAGATTTTATCGCTACCGACACGATATGGAGGTATCGGTATTACTAACCCGTGTATTGACGCAAAGTATGAATTCTCATCGTCAGTCAAAGTAAGTGCCCCACTTGTGGAGAAGATTATCTCCCAGTCTCACGAGTTGCCAGATGAAATTGAAGTGAAAACAGCAAAGCAGAAATGTCACACTGAGAAAGAAAAAGCATCCAAAGATGCGTTTGAAAGCCTGAAGGAAAGTCTACCAAAGATTACAGCCAGATCCTTGGACTTAGCCGCAGAGAAAGGAGCATCAACCTGGTTAACTGTAATTCCTCTTAAGGAAATGGGATTCGACTTGAACAAGAGAGAATTTAGAGACGCTTTACGTCTCCGTTATAATTGGTCTTTCAGAGACATTCCATCAAAGTGTGTATGTGGTGAAGATTTCTCGGTCGATCACGCAATGATATGTAAACGTGGTGGATTCGTAATTCAACGTCACAACGAATTACGCAATCTGGAGGCTGAGCTTCTTAGCACAGTATGCAACGACGTAGAGATTGAGCCCTTGTTACAATCAATCTCAGATGAGAAACTAAGCAAAGGAGCAAACAAAGCTGCAGACGCAAGACTTGACATCCATGCACGAGGTTTCTGGGAGAAGCAACGTTCTGCCTTTTTTGACGTAAGGGTTTGTCACCCAAATGCAGATACGTACAAAGATCTAGATCTACCCAAAATCTACAAGCTACATGAAAATGACAAGAAGCGGAAATACACCGAAAGAGTAAACGAAATCGAACATGGAACATTTACTCCCCTTGTCTTTTGTACAACAGGAGGTATGAGTAAAGAATGCAAAACATATCACAGCAGGCTTGCTGAACTGATAGCCCGAAAGAAAGGTGAAGAGTACCACAAAACAATGGCATGGATTAGGGCCAAGACTTGTTTCTCTCTGTTAAGATCTGCACTTGTATGTCTACGAGGCTCAAGGACTATAAAAAGAACTTATAATGATATAAACAACATAGACTTAGACATTCAGGTTGCTGAAAGCGCCATTTTATAAATTTAGATTTTTAGCTTATTAACGTAGATTTTTAGATAAAGATACATAGTTATATATTTAATATATATTTCAATTTTCCTTATTAGTCAGTTTTTCATCTTATAATTCCTTCTTCTTTGTAAGTATTATATATTAACATATTCATATTTAAATAATGGACAAATTCTATTCGTTTTTTACAATCTTGAAAAAATGTATAAATATTTAAAATTTATTAATTATTGATTAGAGATTATTGTTATTATTAATTATTGATTAAAGACTATATATCCATATTAAATATATGACCAAAGAAAAGGTTAGTTGAAAATAAAGCGTTCATTAATCCCGTTGGGACTAAGAGTGCCCAATAGGTGAATAAGCCGCATTTCTTTGGTCTTGCGACAATCATTGTTGCCGTTAAGCAAAGAAAGACCGAAAACAATGAAGTCAGAAAGAGAATGGTTAGCTAGATTAAAATGGCGGGAAACTGGTTTGGTGGGATCGTTATTGCGAATATCATAAAGATGATTACAAATGCGATCACCAAGACGGCGGCCAGTCTCGCCCACATACAAAAGATTACAGCGGGTACATTTAATACAATATACAACATTAGAAGTGGTACAAACAAAATGGTCAGTGATTTTAACAGTTGATTTAGGACCGACAACAGAAGCGTGAGAGACTATGTGAGGACAAGTATAACAACGTTTACGAGAACAGCGAAAAGTACCAGGTTCTTTGTTAGAGGGAAGAACTCCCTTGACCAAGAAAGAACGGAGATTACGATCACGTTTATAGGAAAAGAGAGGGCGGTTGTTGAAAATAGCAGAAGTGCGAGTATCAGAGTCAAGCAGAGAAAAGTTGCGGTTAACAATGGGTTTAATGGAAATGTTAATAGGATGATACGTAAGAGTGAAAGGAATGCGGTCATTAGAGGGACGAGTGTGAGGAGTGAGAGCGGTGGTACGATCAATAGTAGAAACTTTACGAATGGCGCGATCAATAACATGAGCAGGATAATTACGCTTAAGGAAGAAGGAACGCATCTCAGAACATTTAACAGAAAAATCAAGATCATCACTACACAAACGACGAAGACGAAGAAATTGCGAGAACGGAATAGCGTTAAGAGTGTGCTTAGGATGAGAAGACGAGTAGAGTAAATAAGAATGAGAGTCAGTAGGTTTGTAATGGACACTAGTGCTAAGACGGTCGTCATTAACACTAAGCAAGATGTCAAGGAAAGTGACTGATGTTTCACTAACCTCCCACGTAAAGTCTAAGGCAGGGTGAAAAGAGTTAACAAAAGAGATGAAAGAATCTAAGTCATTACGCGAACAAGAAGTAGCACCAATACAATCATCAATATACCGTCCAAAAAACTCAGGTTTAGGTCCAGTATATTGTTGAAAAACAAGGTTTTCGATATAACCAACAAACAAATTGGCATAACTAGGGCCCATCTTAGTACCCATAGCAACACCGTTTATCTTCCGATAATACCGATCACCGAAAGAAAAACAATTAAGAGTAAGAACAAGTTCAGCTAAGCGTAACAAAGTGGGAGTGCTGGGCTCGAGGACAGGACGAAGATCAAAAAAATGCTGAAGAGCACGAAGGCCCTCATCATTAGGAATAACAGTATACAAAGATTTGACATCCATAGTAAACAAAAGCTTAGAAGAGTTATCAGGAAAGCGAAAATCATTAAAAATACTAAGAGCGTGATTAGTATCCTTAATATAAGTACCTGGTAGGAGTGGAGTTCTTTATCGTCCCGGGGGGATACTACCACCCAAACTTGGGTAGGGGTGTGCCACCAGGACCTCAAAACCCTGACCCTATCCCAAACCTAAAATTTTGATTTAACATACCCTACCCCAGACTAAAACTAAGAATTGTACACCCTATCTCAAACTAAAAGACGGGAAATACGGTTTTACAATCGATTGAAATCAATATTTACTAACATTTGTATTGTTTTTGTGTCGGCAGAAAGCGTAGCCTATTCGCCATACAAAAACGACCAAATCGTTTACCCTATCCCAGACTAAAATGATACCCTATCCCAGACAAAATGTCAAAAAATGACACCCTACCCCAGACCCAAAAGCCGAAAAACCATACCCTATAGGGCGGCACATACCCGTATAGCAAATATAGGGGAGTACCCCCCCCCCCCCCCCCGGGTTTATCGTGAGGTCGTTATGCAATGCCGCAGAGATTGTATTTCCATTCAATAATTTACCCATCTCTGCGGGGGACTAGCTTGACAACAGTACTAGTCTAGTCGACATCGATGTCGATTTGACTGTGTTGTCTTTTTGGCGTGCTTCACTATTCGTTACTGATTCTTGCTACTCCATTTCACAATTACCTATCAATTCCATTTGATACTAAGATACATTTCTACGACTGGTTCACTGTATTTCGTTGATCGTGCGGAACAGATAGCTATGCTATATTATTAAAAGGAAGACCGCTTTATTACAATTCTACAATTTGACCCATGTAAGGGAATCCGGAATCCGAAATCCACGAAATTTTAGGCTTTGGAATCCGGAATCCAGAACTAGTACTCTGGAATCCGGAATCCAGGCCTTGGATTCCGGAATCCGCTACTTTAAAATTCAAAGTATACACTCAAATGCTATCGCCTCGACCTAGACTGAACCGAGGTAGCCCCTCCCCCACAGTGTAATATCTCCACCAAGTAATATCTCATCGGATGCTGATTTAATTGACAGACGATTCTACTTATACTGGCAAGTATATCAAATATAATTTTCAGAGAAAAGTATCTGAAAATTAACGATATGGAATCCGGAAGAATCCGCAATACAAACGTTTTGGAGTCCGGAATCCAGACCCTTGGAATCCGTAATCCAGAGTCTCGGAATCCGGAATCCAGCGCTTGGAATCCGGAATCCACCATAAGTCCGGATTCCCTTACATGGGGCGAAATGAACTCCGAATAAACCGTTCGACTACAAGCTAGACCATTAACATGTAATGCTTAATAAACGAGCAGGAGTGTTTTATCGGGTATAAAACACGAGGCGTAGCCGAGTGGTTTTAGACCCAATAAAACACGATCTGCGAGTTTATTAAACGGCTTACAGTGTAAAAAACTCATGATGTAAGTTCTCATATTGTACCGATTTCTTTACGAAATGAACCAAGTTTGATAGAGAAGATCCAAGTTAAAATTTATGCAAATGAAGACGAATCTATATCAGATATAAAACTTCCTTCACGGTCTAGACTCTTCCACAGTCTCTCGCTCGTCCGTTCCGTTTCCACGCTTACAGACTGTAACGGTACAATGACCGAAAGGACTTATGGGTCCCGAAAACTTGGACCCAGCGTGCTTTGGGAACCAAAATACTTCGCCGCCATCTTGAAAATATTGAAACGAGAGAGACTGTGGACGAGTATTTTGGTTCCCAAAGCACGCTGGGTCCAAGTTTTTGGGACCCATAAGTCCTTTCGGTCATTGTACCGTTACAGTCTCTAAGGGTGGAGACGGAACGGACGAGCGAGAGACTGTGGAAGAGTCTACTTCACGGTCATGATTTCTATTGTGTTTCCTTCATTAATTATTAATGTATTTTTTAACATTCTTAACTAAACCGTTTAATTTTGATGTATTTTTGGTGGTAACAGCGGCCCATATTATTATGAAATCTTAAAATGATGTTCTATTTGCTATCCCTGATAAATGGTCACCCTGTGGTAAGTCAGCGGATTGGTGTACTAATGGCGTATCTTAGTGGTTAACTCACTTGCAGTTAAAAATCAATCTCAAAATTAATTTTAATCTTATGAGATTAGCTAAATTTTGTAATAATTCTTTCCTTTATTATTAATGTGTGCTGCTGTGAAGAATATCTCGGAGCAGCTTTTCGCCGAGGTTCGTCTTTGCCAAGAGCAACATGGACGCTGTAAGGTTACTCGACATTCAACTCGTTCGTATTTGGACTGACATTTGAATAATCATAAGCTTCACCTTTTTGTATTTTCTGTTCTTTCCCATAACATTCAGTGACAGAGGAGCTATTATCAGCGTAAGTAGTGTATTTTATCTACTATTATATCTATAGGGATTATCTGTTTGTTTTGAGTTGGTTGCTTAACCTCCAGAGATTTTTTTTTAACTTTTCACATTCAAACATAATAATAATATTATATAAAAGCAGACTACATTCTAAATTTGATTGGTTGAAACAAAAACACAAGTAAACTTGCTGGTTCTGCGAGACGTGGAAACATCATAAAAGTGAGACAGAAACATTCTTTGGCCAATTTTGATAACCTTTAATAATTTCTTGATTCTGTATTTTAGGCTCTACTTCGTTTTTGGTCAGCCAATACTACATGCCCTTGACCTCGTTGACAGAAGAAGTATCACTAGGCTCACCTCTCCTAGTGGTAGGATCATCCATCAGGTATGCCATATTTGTACTATAAATAATGACTTCTCTACAATAGCCTATTTGCACTGACAAGTCACGTGACCCTACCCCCTTTAAAGGCCGGTTTAGACGGTACGATTTTCGCTACAGCTATTATATACAACACGCTCACGCCATCCTACAACTCAAGTCGTAGTGTATAAATAAAGCCTACAAAGACAGACGCGAGTGTGTTGTATACAATAGTTGTAGGCGAAAATCGTACCGTCTCAACCGGCCTTAAAGTTGGCACTTAAATAAATCCCAGAAATGAAATGGGCACCTCCATACATAGACGGCAGAGGCATGGATGTTGGAGGGACTAGAGCACCCCACCCCCCCTCACCCACCCCCCTCCTCACCCAATAAGCCTTTTCTTAGTTTAAGAATCGATTCCACTGCACATGCGATTTTATCCCGAATTTCTCACCTTCTGTTGTCTAAACCTCCTTTTGTTCTTAATAAAACAAAAGAAGGTGAGAAATTTGGGATAAAATCGCATGTGCAGTGGAATTGATTCTTAACTATGAAAAGGCTTATTAAGAGTTTGGGGGACTCAGGTCCCTCACTTTTTTGAAGCAGTTTGAATTCTCGTATCCCTTATTGCTGTTCTGCCCCCATTGTGATATTAGTAGGAAGGCAAAGTTTCAGCTCATAATATGGACCAAAGGAGAAATGGAAAAAATGGATAAAATTGAGTATTTTGTTACATTATTGTCATTAGGATTTATAACATTATCTCATGTGCATTTGCATTTATCCTGATTCATCATTGCTCTCTTTTAGGTTGTTGGTAGCTCAGGACAGACATACACATGCCTGAAAGCGTCTAGTTTTTGCACATGCCCATCTTACACATATACAGGTATGGCTTGGGAGATAATAACTATAAGTGCATGAGAAAAAGTCAATTAAACCAAAGATTCTTCTGGTGGTCTTTAGTTGACAAATCAATTCTTTGAAATCAATATTTTCATCAAAGATGAAGAGCAAAAATCTTAACTTCAATAACCCACCACTCCCCCTTTCTCTCTCCCTTTTCCACTTTCCCACTCTTTTCTCCAATTTCCCTTCTGCCCCCCTCCTTACTACTCTCCATCCTCACAAAATAAAGCTGCTTTTGTTCCAATTGCCTTCATGAAAGCTCTTCGACCATTGCTTCAAGCTTACATTTGTTTTATCTAAATCATAAATATCTCAAAAGACAGCTTTATGGGTTCACCTCTTCTTTCCCCTGCTCCCCTTCCTTCTACCCCTTCCTCCTTCCCCCTACCCTCTAACTCCTACCCACTACCCCTACTTCCTCCCCCATACCTCTAACTTCTACCTCTTACCCCCTACCCTCTACATCCTACCTCTCCACCTCCTACCCCCTATTTCCTACCTCCAATCCTACCCTCGACCCCATACCCCTTATTCCCTACCCCATACCCTCTACCTCCTACATACAACCCCAACCTCCTACTTCCTACATTGAACGCCTACCCCATACTTCCTACTCCCTACCTCTTACCTCCTACCCCCTACCTCCATTAGTTCTTCAAGTATGCACCATGCATTGCGCCATTTCCTTTACAATATTTCTCAATGCAGTGTTAAAAGCCAAAACAAATTGTGAATTGAATATCAACTTTTTTGTGTTTCTAGTTCTGGTCAAGATGGAAACAATTATGGTAAACTGAACTAAATGTTTGTAATGTTTTTTTATTGAATGTGTGCAACAAATGTGGACTGTAATGGATGTCTCAGTGGTCGCGTGTTTGGTTGTGAATGAACAAGTAGTATATATAATTACGTGTGTATGACATTGCCAAGGGCGGATCCAGGGTGGGCAAAGGGGGGCTGAAGACCTTCTTCAGCAGAAAAAAAACCTGAAGAATTAATGCTTTTTTTTTTTTTGTTTTCCGTTGTGTTGACGGAAGAAACTCAATTAGCCCCCCTAAACTCAATTAGCCCCCCTAAACTCAATTAGCCCCCCCCCCCCCTAAAATTTTGGCTGGATCCGCCCTTGATTGCGTGTCATTACTCATATAGAAACGTTCTTGAAAGGGCAAAAAAACGACAAGCCGGCTACTTTCACGATTTTTTTATTTAACTGAGTTTAATACTTAATACTTAAATTTTTAAGCATTTCATTTGTGCCACTGCGGCTCGAAACTTGTGGCAAAATTTTGTTGAATTGGGGTAAAGGCTAGTCCAGCCTTTATATTTCAAATAGGCATTCAATAAATTTTGATCGTGTTTGATATTTTGCTATTTGGCTCCAAAAGAACGTGTTTACAAAATATCGAGCTTAAATAGTAACGTACAGCTGTCCCTATAGCGAAAGGCCAAAAGCCGTTTTTCTGTCCTGTCCATATTCTTCGTTTACAACCACATGTATTTTGCTGGTGCTAAAGCATTTTTTGGTGCCAATGAAAAACAATCCTTATGACCATGTAGAGCTACTTATAATGCAACTCTGAGCCAAAAATTGGAGCATTAGAGAATTTCCAAAACGAGCTATGAGTGAATGAAGTTACCTATATTTTAGTGTAAATGTATGGCGAAAACTCACTGGATGATATCTAGTATCATCCAACATGGCGGACAAAATTTCAAAAAAATATTTAATGACAAAAATTGTGTATAAATCTAATTTATAAACTTGTACAACACTAAAATTGTTAGATTTGGCAAAAATGTCTTTATTCTTTTGACTCTTCAGAGACGTAATCAGCGTAAGGTGAGGATTACTTCGCACAACTGAAACAAAACAATGAAAGGATCTGAAATTTCCTAAACTTAGTCACATCATAGTTCTCCAAAACATGTCAAAGAATCGAGTTTATAGCATTCATAATTAATTTTAAGTTGTTATTTTTCTTAGTCTATGAAGTCACGTGCAAACGAAGAATATATACATATATATATATATATACATACAGCCTTTTGCAAAAATTATGGCCGCTTCCAATATATATATACAAGTATATCAAAAATATATCAAAAATTATGGGATATCTTCTCTGATATTTTTTCCAAGTTGTTTATCACTAGGGCTTTATGACTAAATACCAAGAAAGATATCCTGCCCTGTCTGATATACTTTTGATATATTTGTATATATATTTGAAACGGCCTTAATTTTTGCAAATGGCTGTATATATGTATATACACACATATATATATATATACATATACAGCGATATGCAGAAATTCTGATCCTTTAGTACATATATACGAGTATATCAAAAATATATCACAAATTATGGGATATCATCCCTGATATCCTTTTTCGAGTTGCCTATCACTAGGGCTTTCTGAAAAAAATATCAGAAATGATATCCCATAATTTCTGATATACTTTTGATATACTTTTATGTATATCCAAAAGGATCAGAATTTCTGCATATCACTGTATATATATATATATATATATATATTTTTTTTTTTTTTTTTTTTCAGTGCAAGCATCTCTTAGCGGTCAATCTAGCAGAGGCCATTCACAACATCAAAGAAAAAGAAGTATCAAACGAAACGATTACGGCTCACCTGAGTTACGACTGCTAAGACGAAACCAGTACAAAAGATTCAATGATAACTGATGGCGAAGTACATTCTAATGTATGTAACAGATACTATAACAGGTGATGCCAGAAGCCTTGACCTCGTATGGTTAGCTGTCTATTTGTGTCTATTTCACTAATAAACATTGACAAGTAAAGCCTGGTTCTCAATTTCAATGCAAGAAGACGCAACTCCATATTTTCACTATGAAAAGAAGCGACGCAAAAACGAGAGAACAGATTTTTTTCTTTCGTTTACTTGCTCTTGTGTTTATGCTTGCGTCGGCTTGCTTCGCTAGTGAGATACTGGCTTAACTTTTGTTTCCGACTTTAAGTAAAACCACATTATGTCAGTGAATTTTCAGCCGAATAAACTTAATTCCTCTTGGCGTAATATTTTCCCATTAACACGTATCATTCCCTATAGTATCGTTTCTTTGTTTAACAGTTGCGAAGGAGAAAAACCAGAATATGGATAAGACTCAAACAAAGAATCTTAATCTCTAGGGAATGACACGTGGTTGTCCCAACATTGAACTTCGATATTTTTATCCAATGATAAAGATATTAAAGAATTATAAAAGGCCCTTAAGTCAAAAGTCGAAACATGAGCCTCGATGACTCTCGAGATATTGAACAATCACTCCCCACAATCGACGTAAAATATATGATTTACATTTTTACATTTAAGAAAACCGTTCAATTATGGGACACTGTAGAGGGGTAGGGAAGGATTTTCCATTTATGTATAAGTGTTTTACAAAAAAAATGTTATAAGAAATTTTATATCTTGCAATAACAGAAAAACCAATAAAATAGCTCTCTCCATGTGTTGTTTTAATGAGGTTTTTTTAACGACAACATGCGTGCGGAAGCTGCAAAATCTCACTATAGGATAATCAAATTATAATCAAATACTCCAGTTTGGAGTTCTCTATTGCTCAGGGTTAGCAAGGGACACGACGGTATTGCAATGAACTTGAAAGTTAAAGTGACCTAAGGAAATAATCCTTATCGTTGGAATTCACGTGCCACTGGATTAGAAAGGAAATGATGCGGTGTCCATATAATATACAAGTGATCTCGGCCAGACCTTTTTATACCTAGGTCTTTTGACTCCATCGCAAGAAAATACTAAAAATTAACAGATGCTAATGCTATTTTTAGTGTCATGGTAACAGTTCAGTTGCTCGCTTGCACCATGTCACGTGCAACTTGGAAAGCAGCGATCAACGATCCAAGTTGAATCTTTTCTGCTGTTCCTGCAGCAAGTCTGTGCCTGATGATAAAAGAATAAATCTCAGAAACCTTGGTAGACCTCCCCATTTTCAGATCACGTGTCATTCCCTATAAGACCATTTCTTTATTTAAGGGCTGCACATGAGGACACATGAATATGATTAGATATGAAATGAGAGTTCTACGCCATGTGGATCGTGGATCATGTGGATCGTGGATCAACCCCCCACCCCCATCAGGGTTTTTACAGAGGTGACGTAACGGCTATTCTAAGTGAGGTTCCAGTGAGGTAGGGGGAGGGGTGATCTACATCCAACCATCATGGGAAGACCGGCCGGCCGCCCGAGTAGAGGTTCTGATCGAAATCGGGGCCTGGAAAGGTTTGGGGAAGGTGTTTTAAAACACAATTCAAAATCCTTTGTTTAAAAAACGAAGTTTTTGAATTAATGAGCTGACTTCCTTTGTTGGAATGACATGTTTAATTAGCAGACTTAAATGAGAAGCTGTACTCATGTTTTAAGTGGTTTATATCGCCTAAGCCGCCTTTGTCGGAATCACTGACTAATGTTTAGTTGGCAGGAAGCTTTTGTTGGAGAGGATTAAATCCTGTGTTTCGGCGACTGGTGGTTAGGAGTTATGAATTAATGAGTCTAGCCTTTAGAAGTCAAAAGACGTTGGACAAGCGTTCTGATTGGGCCTACTTTTGAAGCCTTTTTGTTAGGATGATGTGTTTAATTAGCAGACTTAAATAAGAAGCTGTACTTATGTTTTAATTGGTTTATATCGCCTAAACCGCCTTTGTCGGAATCACTGACTAATGTTTAGTTGGCAGGAAGCTTTTGTTGGAGAAGATTAAATCCTGTGTTTCGGCGACTGGTGGTTAGGAGTTATGAATTAATGAGTCTAGCCTTTAGAAGTCATTTTAAGGACTATAAAATCGAAAAATTTCAGACTTTTAGTCACTACAAGCGAACCTTTGAAGAGTGTGGATCAAAACAAGCAAGTAAGTAAAAGGATGGCTTTTCGCTGCGACGCATGCGACAAGTCCTTTACAGAAGAGACGAACTTAGTAAGGCACAAAAAGGCTATTCACAGTGGGCGATTATTCACCTGTGAACGATGCGGGAAACAGTTTAATCGGAAGGATGCCCTAAAAAGACATGAACAAGTCTGCGGAGGTGGCTCTTCAAAACGGAAAGTAGAGGAAAAAGAAAACGCCCCACCGACGAAAAAGCAGAAGACAATGACCGAGGCAGAAATTATTGAATACGAGGTGAATATAATTCATAATCTAATTTTTGTTATAATCATGTAAACCACAGAATATGTCAATACCTCTACTAACCATAAGATACATAGTTTTTCAAGTCGTCTTATATACCAATTTTTTCGATTTCAGTTAGCAAACATACCGGCGGAGATGTATGAAGAATACGACGGAGAAATTCTGGGGGATAATGAAGTGGTAGGTAAGCCTCTATTATCTTCATATCGGATCTTTGTAGAGTAACTTTTTCTAAGAACTAATTCTTTTCTCTAGGATGATGTACAAATAGGTGGTGGAGAGACTGAAGAATGCGCGCTTGGTGGAAATGTGACCACGTTTAAATATAAACCCAACAAGAATGAAAAATATGATCTGTTGCTCACCCTGCGAGGAAAACGAAAGACCATCATCAAAAAACTGAAAACCCTGCTCAAAAAACATCGCGGGATTAAGTGGTTTCTGTGTGTTAAGGCGAAGATGGTTAAAACGAGCCCCGACGGTCAGGACCAGATCTCAACCCCCCATTTTCGCACCAAATGCTACACTACAGTCAATGATACAGAAATTGAAAAAAACTACGTGCATGGAATGGAAAAGATCAAGAACTCTTTCTTGGAATACCAGAGAGAAGGGTCTGGATGGTTATTGGAAGAGGTAATTAAATTGCACCATCGTTATAGCACAAAGGGGATCACTCGACCGGCGATGATTTTCTGCTGTATGTACATACATTAAAACTGTATATCACCGCTTAATAAAGTATTGTTGCTATCATAGGTGTTGGAAATCGATTTAGGAGTCGCTGCTTACACTCCTCTCGAGGGATCGAGTTACATACCTCTACCCAAGAAGATCAAAGACAAGAAAGCGGTGCTCAACATTCAAAATGAAGATGAAAAATGCTTTTTATGGTCATTACTAGCGGCGAAACACCCCACTCACTGGAGCCATCACGCAAACCGCGTCAACAATTATCAAAGGTATGAAGCTGAACTAAATATGTCAGGAATCGAGTACCCCGTTAAGATCAATCAAGTGAAAAAATTCGAGAACCAGAATAGAGAAATTAGTATCAATGTCTTTGGGTATGAAAATAAAGAGCTATTTCCCCTTTACATTACGAAAGAGAAGAAAGAATTACATGTGAATTTGTTACTGTTTTCTCAAGATGATACGCGTCACTACTGTTTAATCAGGGATTTAAGTAGACTACTAAGTAATCTTAATCAACACAATGGGCAGGCTTATTATTGTATGTATTGTTTGCATGGCTTTGTCAGGCGAGATTTGTTAGAAGATCACGAACCTCACTGTAGTAAACACGGACCCCAGAAAATCAGACTGCCTGACGAAGACCATACAACACTGTCATACAATGACGTGCAAAAGCAGTTAAAAGTACCATTTATCATTTATGCAGATTTCGAATCTATTTTAGTGAATTGTGATGATACAGAATTAGACCCTAGTACAAGTTTTACACAAAAAACGCAACATCATATACCCAGTGGGTTTTGTTACACTGTAGTATCTACTGTCGAGCAATATTGCTTCCCGCCTGTTCTCTATCGCGGGGAAGATTGTGTCGATAAGTTTTTAGACTGTTTGATTGAAGAACGAAAGCAGATAGGGGAAATCTTGAAGATGGTAGTACCCATGGACATTAGTGAAGAACAGGAGCGGGAGTTTCAGGCAGCAACCCTTTGTCACATTTGTAATGAGGAATTGGGCGCGGACAGGGTAAGGGATCATGATCATTTGACAGGGGTGTACAGGGGGGCGGCCCACAATGACTGTAACTTGAATTATAAGTTTACAGGAAAGATACCCGTTGTTCTTCACAATCTTCGTGGGTACGACTCACATTTAATTCTACAAAAACTCGGAAAAATCAAGGGAGAAAATATTAGTTGTATACCCAATAATACGGAAAAGTATATTTCATTTTCAGTTGGGGATTTAGTATTCATAGACTCACTTCAGTTTTTGAATAGCTCACTAGAGAAATTAGTAATGAATCTAAGTAAGGAAGGAGATGATAAGTTTAAGACCCTGAAGAAGTATGTGGAGAGTGAGAAGGTATCTCTCTTGTTGAGGAAGGGGGTGTACCCCTATGAATACATGAATAGTTTTGGCAAGTTTGAAGAAACCTGTTTACCCCGTATCGATTGCTTTTATAGTTCGTTGATGGGTAGCACGATTTCACAAGCAGACTACGAACATGCACAGAATGTATTTAGAGAATTTCAGTGTAGGAATCTAGGAGACTACCACGACTTGTATTTGAAATCGGACGTTTTACTGTTAGCAGATGTGTTTGAAAACTTTAGAGAAGTTCGTCTGGAGTACTACCAACTCGACCCAGGTCATTTTTACACCTCTCCCGGTCTTTCTTGGTTAGCATGTTTAAAGATGACTGGCGTGGAGTTGGAATTACTCACAGACCCCGATATGTATCTGTTTTTGGAGGAAGGGTTAAGGGGTGGGATTTCGATGATCACCCATCGATTTGCAAGAGCGAATAATCGCTATGTAGAAGGTTATAACCCAGAATTAGAAAATAATTATATCATGTATCTCGACGCAAACAATCTCTACGGTTGGGCTATGTCTGAAGCGCTCCCTGTTAATAACTTTGGATGGTTGAGTGACCCGGAAGTGGAAGAACTTCGCGAGAACCTCATGACCATCCCTGTAGATGGAGGTGAAGGATATATACTGGAAGTAGACCTCAGCTACCTCAAAGAACTACACGATTTTCATAATGACTACCCCCTAGCACCAGAAAGGCGAAAGGTAACAGAGGAAATGCTCTCTCCCTACTGTCAGCAACTTCTTGAGGACCTGAACCTTGGCGGTGCTCCCACAGACAAACTGGTACCTAACTTGAACGATAAGACGAAGTACGTTCTTCATCACCGCAACCTGAAACAGTACTTGTCACTGGGTATGAAACTGGAGAAAGTACACCGAGTGTTGGGGTTTGACCAATCTCCCTGGCTAAAGAAATACATCGACTTCAATACCGAAAAACGGAAAAATGCAAGAAATGACTTTGAAAAAGACTTTTTCAAGTTGATGAACAACAGCGTGTTCGGCAAAACCATGGAGAACTTGAGGAAGCGAGTGAATGTGAAACTGGTCAACACGGAAAAGCAGCTTAAAAAACTGACAGCATCACCCCTCTTTGACTACTTCAGAATCTTTGATGAAAACTTGGTGGCAGTCAACATGAAGAAACCATCACTTTATTTAAATAGACCTATTTACATCGGGTTCAGTATTTTAGAATTGTCTAAAACCCTGATGTACGACTTTCATTATAATTACATCAAGCAGAAATACGGTACCCAGGCAACCCTACTGTTTACAGACACAGATTCCCTGTGTTATAACATCAAGACAGAGGACATCTACCAAGATATGTTTCAAGACCTTGACCTATTTGACACCTCAGAGTACCCTAGAGACCACCCCCTCTATAGTACAACAAACAAGAAGGTGATTGGTAAGATGAAGGACGAGACCCATGGGCTACCCATCAAAGAGTTTGTGGGTCTACGACCAAAAATGTACTCTCTTCTCTACGCTGAGGATGGTCGTGAGGTTGAGAAAAAAACTGCTAAGGGAATTGCGAAACAGGTGACGAAGCGGGATATCAGACATACCCACTATAGAGATTGTTTGTTTAAGCGAATGAGAACCATGGCTAACATGAAACAAATACGTAGCTATAAGCATCAAGTATTTACAATAAACTTAAACAAAGTGGGTCTTAGCCCCTATGATGATAAGCGCTACATCTTAGAGGATGGGGTGACTACTATAGCTCATGGTCATTACAAGACCAATGTAATATAATGGTACATTTATGATTGATACGTGTAAATAAACAATTGTAAAGTACAAAGTGTGTTATTTTTATTTAGAGTTTTTAAAAATATGTCCCGGTGGTCTCAAATTGTCCCTATGATAGTACTAAATTGTCCCTGTCTTAACAGTTAAAATGTCCCCGTTTTATCAAATTGTCCCTGTGATAGTACTAAATTGTCCCTGTATTGTCAAAATATCCCTGTCTTAACAGTTAAAATGTCCCTGTAATATCAAAATGTCCCTGTCTTAACAGTTAAAATGTCCCCGTTTTATCAAATTGTCCCTGTCTTAACAGTTAAAATGTCCCGGTTTTATCAAACTGTCCCTGTAATTTCAAAATGTCCCGGTTATCAAACTTAAACAAAAAGTAAAAATGAAAAATAAAAAATAATAACATATAAAATGTCATGTCCCCAAAATATTGAAGCATTCATCATGGTAACACGATACCCTAAAGATTGTCCTGTACCAGGGTGTTTAAAAACAAATCTAGTCAAACTTTCTAATCATTTAGCAAATGTGCATTTCATGTCTAAAGAAGAAAGAAAACCCTATCTTCAAGAGGCAAGACTTTTTTTCAAAGAATATAAAAATGTGAACACTTTAGAGAGTAATCTAGTCCCTCATCAACCTCTGAACGTGATGGATGTTACTTTAAAACACCCAACAAACATCCAAGTGTGTGGTCCGACGTTTTGCGGCAAGTCCTACTGGACTGAAAAACTTTTAAGAAATGTGGATGAAATGTTTAGTGAAAAGATTGAAAAGATTGTGTACTGCTACGGTGAATTTCAACCGCGGTTCTTAGACATGGAAAGAGACATTCACAACATTCAATTTATTGAAGGATTTCCAGAAGATATTTATTCATTGTTCAATAACAAAGCTGGGATCTTGGTGTTGGATGATCTAATGAATGAAAGTACAAGTAAAGACTCGATGGTCAATGTGATAACGAGAGGCTGTCATCACCGCAACATTTCTACACTCTTCTTAGTTCAAAATCTTTTCAATCTTTTCACTAAACATTTCATCCACATTTCTTAAAAGTTTTTCAGTCCAGTAGGACTTGCCGCAAAACGTCGGACCACACACTTGGATGTTTGTTGGGTGTTTTAAAGTAACATCCATCACGTTCAGAGGTTGATGAGGGACTAGATTACTCTCTAAAGTGTTCACATTTTTATATTCTTTGAAAAAAAGTCTTGCCTCTTGAAGATAGGGTTTTCTTTCTTCTTTAGACATGAAATGCACATTTGCTAAATGATTAGAAAGTTTGACTAGATTTGTTTTTAAACACCCTGGTACAGGACAATCTTTAGGGTATCGTGTTACCATGATGAATGCTTCAATATTTTGGGGACATGACATTTTATATGTTATTATTTTTTATTTTTCATTTTTACTTTTTGTTTAAGTTTGATAACCGGGACATTTTGAAATTACAGGGACAGTTTGATAAAACCGGGACATTTTAACTGTTAAGACAGGGACAATTTGATAAAACGGGGACATTTTAACTGTTAAGACAGGGACATTTTGATATTACAGGGACATTTTAACTGTTAAGACAGGGATATTTTGACAATACAGGGACAATTTAGTACTATCACAGGGACAATTTGATAAAACGGGGACATTTTAACTGTTAAGACAGGGACAATTTAGTACTATCATAGGGACAATTTGAGACCACCGGGACATATTTTTAAAAACTCTAAATAAAAATAACACACTTTGTACTTTACAATTGTTTATTTACACGTATCAATCATAAATGTACCATTATATTACATTGGTCTTGTAATGACCATGAGCTATAGTAGTCACCCCATCCTCTAAGATGTAGCGCTTATCATCATAGGGGCTAAGACCCACTTTGTTTAAGTTTATTGTAAATACTTGATGCTTATAGCTACGTATTTGTTTCATGTTAGCCATGGTTCTCATTCGCTTAAACAAACAATCTCTATAGTGGGTATGTCTGATATCCCGCTTCGTCACCTGTTTCGCAATTCCCTTAGCAGTTTTTTTCTCAACCTCACGACCATCCTCAGCGTAGAGAAGAGAGTACATTTTTGGTCGTAGACCCACAAACTCTTTGATGGGTAGCCCATGGGTCTCGTCCTTCATCTTACCAATCACCTTCTTGTTTGTTGTACTATAGAGGGGGTGGTCTCTAGGGTACTCTGAGGTGTCAAATAGGTCAAGGTCTTGAAACATATCTTGGTAGATGTCCTCTGTCTTGATGTTATAACACAGGGAATCTGTGTCTGTAAACAGTAGGGTTGCCTGGGTACCGTATTTCTGCTTGATGTAATTATAATGAAAGTCGTACATCAGGGTTTTAGACAATTCTAAAATACTGAACCCGATGTAAATAGGTCTATTTAAATAAAGTGATGGTTTCTTCATGTTGACTGCCACCAAGTTTTCATCAAAGATTCTGAAGTAGTCAAAGAGGGGTGATGCTGTCAGTTTTTTAAGCTGCTTTTCCGTGTTGACCAGTTTCACATTCACTCGCTTCCTCAAGTTCTCCATGGTTTTGCCGAACACGCTGTTGTTCATCAACTTGAAAAAGTCTTTTTCAAAGTCATTTCTTGCATTTTTCCGTTTTTCGGTATTGAAGTCGATGTATTTCTTTAGCCAGGGAGATTGGTCAAACCCCAACACTCGGTGTACTTTCTCCAGTTTCATACCCAGTGACAAGTACTGTTTCAGGTTGCGGTGATGAAGAACGTACTTCGTCTTATCGTTCAAGTTAGGTACCAGTTTGTCTGTGGGAGCACCGCCAAGGTTCAGGTCCTCAAGAAGTTGCTGACAGTAGGGAGAGAGCATTTCCTCTGTTACCTTTCGCCTTTCTGGTGCTAGGGGGTAGTCATTATGAAAATCGTGTAGTTCTTTGAGGTAGCTGAGGTCTACTTCCAGTATATATCCTTCACCTCCATCTACAGGGATGGTCATGAGGTTCTCGCGAAGTTCTTCCACTTCCGGGTCACTCAACCATCCAAAGTTATTAACAGGGAGCGCTTCAGACATAGCCCAACCGTAGAGATTGTTTGCGTCGAGATACATGATATAATTATTTTCTAATTCTGGGTTATAACCTTCTACATAGCGATTATTCGCTCTTGCAAATCGATGGGTGATCATCGAAATCCCACCCCTTAACCCTTCCTCCAAAAACAGATACATATCGGGGTCTGTGAGTAATTCCAACTCCACGCCAGTCATCTTTAAACATGCTAACCAAGAAAGACCGGGAGAGGTGTAAAAATGACCTGGGTCGAGTTGGTAGTACTCCAGACGAACTTCTCTAAAGTTTTCAAACACATCTGCTAACAGTAAAACGTCCGATTTCAAATACAAGTCGTGGTAGTCTCCTAGATTCCTACACTGAAATTCTCTAAATACATTCTGTGCATGTTCGTAGTCTGCTTGTGAAATCGTGCTACCCATCAACGAACTATAAAAGCAATCGATACGGGGTAAACAGGTTTCTTCAAACTTGCCAAAACTATTCATGTATTCATAGGGGTACACCCCCTTCCTCAACAAGAGAGATACCTTCTCACTCTCCACATACTTCTTCAGGGTCTTAAACTTATCATCTCCTTCCTTACTTAGATTCATTACTAATTTCTCTAGTGAGCTATTCAAAAACTGAAGTGAGTCTATGAATACTAAATCCCCAACTGAAAATGAAATATACTTTTCCGTATTATTGGGTATACAACTAATATTTTCTCCCTTGATTTTTCCGAGTTTTTGTAGAATTAAATGTGAGTCGTACCCACGAAGATTGTGAAGAACAACGGGTATCTTTCCTGTAAACTTATAATTCAAGTTACAGTCATTGTGGGCCGCCCCCCTGTACACCCCTGTCAAATGATCATGATCCCTTACCCTGTCCGCGCCCAATTCCTCATTACAAATGTGACAAAGGGTTGCTGCCTGAAACTCCCGCTCCTGTTCTTCACTAATGTCCATGGGTACTACCATCTTCAAGATTTCCCCTATCTGCTTTCGTTCTTCAATCAAACAGTCTAAAAACTTATCGACACAATCTTCCCCGCGATAGAGAACAGGCGGGAAGCAATATTGCTCGACAGTAGATACTACAGTGTAACAAAACCCACTGGGTATATGATGTTGCGTTTTTTGTGTAAAACTTGTACTAGGGTCTAATTCTGTATCATCACAATTCACTAAAATAGATTCGAAATCTGCATAAATGATAAATGGTACTTTTAACTGCTTTTGCACGTCATTGTATGACAGTGTTGTATGGTCTTCGTCAGGCAGTCTGATTTTCTGGGGTCCGTGTTTACTACAGTGAGGTTCGTGATCTTCTAACAAATCTCGCCTGACAAAGCCATGCAAACAATACATACAATAATAAGCCTGCCCATTGTGTTGATTAAGATTACTTAGTAGTCTACTTAAATCCCTGATTAAACAGTAGTGACGCGTATCATCTTGAGAAAACAGTAACAAATTCACATGTAATTCTTTCTTCTCTTTCGTAATGTAAAGGGGAAATAGCTCTTTATTTTCATACCCAAAGACATTGATACTAATTTCTCTATTCTGGTTCTCGAATTTTTTCACTTGATTGATCTTAACGGGGTACTCGATTCCTGACATATTTAGTTCAGCTTCATACCTTTGATAATTGTTGACGCGGTTTGCGTGATGGCTCCAGTGAGTGGGGTGTTTCGCCGCTAGTAATGACCATAAAAAGCATTTTTCATCTTCATTTTGAATGTTGAGCACCGCTTTCTTGTCTTTGATCTTCTTGGGTAGAGGTATGTAACTCGATCCCTCGAGAGGAGTGTAAGCAGCGACTCCTAAATCGATTTCCAACACCTATGATAGCAACAATACTTTATTAAGCGGTGATATACAGTTTTAATGTATGTACATACAGCAGAAAATCATCGCCGGTCGAGTGATCCCCTTTGTGCTATAACGATGGTGCAATTTAATTACCTCTTCCAATAACCATCCAGACCCTTCTCTCTGGTATTCCAAGAAAGAGTTCTTGATCTTTTCCATTCCATGCACGTAGTTTTTTTCAATTTCTGTATCATTGACTGTAGTGTAGCATTTGGTGCGAAAATGGGGGGTTGAGATCTGGTCCTGACCGTCGGGGCTCGTTTTAACCATCTTCGCCTTAACACACAGAAACCACTTAATCCCGCGATGTTTTTTGAGCAGGGTTTTCAGTTTTTTGATGATGGTCTTTCGTTTTCCTCGCAGGGTGAGCAACAGATCATATTTTTCATTCTTGTTGGGTTTATATTTAAACGTGGTCACATTTCCACCAAGCGCGCATTCTTCAGTCTCTCCACCACCTATTTGTACATCATCCTAGAGAAAAGAATTAGTTCTTAGAAAAAGTTACTCTACAAAGATCCGATATGAAGATAATAGAGGCTTACCTACCACTTCATTATCCCCCAGAATTTCTCCGTCGTATTCTTCATACATCTCCGCCGGTATGTTTGCTAACTGAAATCGAAAAAATTGGTATATAAGACGACTTGAAAAACTATGTATCTTATGGTTAGTAGAGGTATTGACATATTCTGTGGTTTACATGATTATAACAAAAATTAGATTATGAATTATATTCACCTCGTATTCAATAATTTCTGCCTCGGTCATTGTCTTCTGCTTTTTCGTCGGTGGGGCGTTTTCTTTTTCCTCTACTTTCCGTTTTGAAGAGCCACCTCCGCAGACTTGTTCATGTCTTTTTAGGGCATCCTTCCGATTAAACTGTTTCCCGCATCGTTCACAGGTGAATAATCGCCCACTGTGAATAGCCTTTTTGTGCCTTACTAAGTTCGTCTCTTCTGTAAAGGACTTGTCGCATGCGTCGCAGCGAAAAGCCATCCTTTTACTTACTTGCTTGTTTTGATCCACACTCTTCAAAGGTTCGCTTGTAGTGACTAAAAGTCTGAAATTTTTCGATTTTATAGTCCTTAAAATGACTTCTAAAGGCTAGACTCATTAATTCATAACTCCTAACCACCAGTCGCCGAAACACAGGATTTAATCTTCTCCAACAAAAGCTTCCTGCCAACTAAACATTAGTCAGTGATTCCGACAAAGGCGGTTTAGGCGATATAAACCAATTAAAACATAAGTACAGCTTCTTATTTAAGTCTGCTAATTAAACACATCATCCTAACAAAAAGGCTTCAAAAGTAGGCCCAATCAGAACGCTTGTCCAACGTCTTTTGACTTCTAAAGGCTAGACTCATTAATTCATAACTCCTAACCACCAGTCGCCGAAACACAGGATTTAATCCTCTCCAACAAAAGCTTCCTGCCAACTAAACATTAGTCAGTGATTCCGACAAAGGCGGCTTAGGCGATATAAACCACTTAAAACATGAGTACAGCTTCTCATTTAAGTCTGCTAATTAAACATGTCATTCCAACAAAGGAAGTCAGCTCATTAATTCAAAAACTTCGTTTTTTAAACAAAGGATTTTGAATTGTGTTTTAAAACACCTTCCCCAAACCTTTCCAGGCCCCGATTTCGATCAGAACCTCTACTCGGGCGGCCGGCCGGTCTTCCCATGATGGTTGGATGTAGATCACCCCTCCCCCTACCTCACTGGAACCTCACTTAGAATAGCCGTTACGTCACCTCTGTAAAAACCCTGATGGGGGTGGGGGGTTGATCCACGATCCACATGATCCACGATCCACATGGCGTAGAACTCTCATTTCATATCTACTAATATGGATCCAACAATCTTACTCAAGAGAATGATTTGATTTATGATTTTCTTCCATGAGGCATGGACACCACAACAGCATAGCCAATTACTGTGGGGCCTGTAGTATTAGCCCGGGCACTGATGGTCGTCACCAGCGTCTTTAGTGGGTCTTTTACGTCCGCCTTATACAGGGTCATATAGTGAAGACCATCTTTATAAGACTATGTAAGTCCTTTTCCGAGAAGACTAACCTTGTCATAGTCTAACCATTTGCAGATGTAACCTTGAACTAAGTTATTCTAAGACCCCGAGTGCTAGTGTTGGTCCGGCCGAGGCTTGAACCACGACCTCCCGCACAACAGACCGACGCTCTTCTTTTTTTTACATGTTAAAGACTATAACAATATCTAGCGTTTGTAAGCAACTGAATCTTCAGCAGTTATACAGAAACAAGAAACTAACCAATTCTCTGGTGGAGATAACGAGCAACGAATATAGCATTTTAAAACTGAAGTATAAAGTTCATAAAAAATACTACTCACTCGACATCGGCCATTTTCTCCAGCAAGTATATCCGTACTTTGGCAGGAAAATCCACTAAAAATAATAATAACTTTAATAATATACTTATAACAACTTTAAAGCAAAACGAAAAATACAAAATTCAATTCTATCGAATCCTAGAACAGCCTCTGAGCTAATCAATCATCTATGTACATGTATGAACAGACAAAAAGCCTGACTTGGAGTATAGGTAATTTAAATTTTATTACTGAACGACAAATGCAATAATACTGGCCAAAAAATTGTGCAACTTGTCCGCAAAACTCTTGCGGGGTGAATGTTGTTCGGTACGACTTTCCCACACGAAACCAACTTTCTTTGTTCAGTCCAAAGATTAAAAGAGAGCGCGCAATCCCGGAGGGGCCACGTAATAAGCCGGTTTCACCGTCCTCTAAGTTTGGTTGTCAAGTAGGGTAAGACCAGTCTATAATGTAGTACGTAGATTTATAAAATATTTGAGATGTAACGCGCGCGCTGATTGGCTGGCTACCGTATTTATATCAGAAGACAGAGACACGCACGCGCGAAATCATTCAAAAATATTTTATAAAAGTGATATAAAACGTCCGCTTGTGTCTATGTACTGTGATATAAGCACGATGGGAGATGTAGAGCAAGAGAGAAGTCGTAGAGAAACACGAGGCGTACCCGAGTGTTTCATTGACTTCTCGAGTGCTCTACAGCTCCCAGAGTGTTTATATCACAGTATATAGACACGCGCGCCATTTTATATTCCTAATTCATATATACCACGGGCAATCCGGCAAACAATAAGAAAGCGGTTTTTGTGAATCTCATATCTTACCTCTATGAACATAGGTATGTACTTCTGTAAGGATGTCTTGTAATGCAAGGCCTTTCAGGGTTTTTAACTTCATTATATCTTAATAATATTAAGATTGGATAACTAAATGCCTTTGTGCGAAACTCGATTTTATATTTGAATCGACTTATTTATCCCCAAATGTATATAAACTTAGTAAGCCCGTAAACAGGCTACCACAAAAATTACTTGGCATATTGTTACCAAACAGCTACACGTATTCAAAATGCACTGTAGGTTGGGGAAAGCTATGATGCATGTTGAATAACAAGCCCGAGATGCACTATGGGAGAATGGAATGCAATCAGCGAAATGTCATGACAACAATATATAACTTTACCAAACCTTTTTTCTGTGCATTTTTCCGGTTTATTTTCTTCTGTGCTGAGATTATTTACATATGAATATCATATATTTCAAGCTTTCAAGCAACAAAGCCTTTACCAGCCTTTTTGAAAAAAACTGTATTTGAATGTACATACATTCCTTCGTATAAGGTAGCAGGGTAGAGTTGGGTTTTTTTTCCCGGCTTGCTGTGATCAAATTGCTTAGATTAAAATGAAACAAGGGTTTCAAATCGAGGCTGGGGTAACAGAATATAGTAAGCGTAATAAAACATCTACTACGACCTCGATTTGAAACCTTTGTTCATTCAATGGCTTTGTAATAATTATAAAGGATACTGTTATAAGCAGTGGCAAAATCCTCATTCAGCATCCACTCAACGATCTTGGAGATATCTGAGCGCAAGGGCTGACCAGTGCAGAGATAAACATTGACCTCATTTACAACATCAAAAGCCAGTGATGTACTCTGTGACAGGAAATAAAAGGATAAGAGGAGTGCATCAAGACTATGAAAAAGCACCCTAAAAAGTGGGATGACTAGGTGGTTAAAATCAGGGAATATAAGGGAAGCGTGGTCAGCGTAGCACAGAGCACTTGCCTCTCACCAATGCAACCTGCAATCTTGAACAAAAATGTTGAGAATTTTTTTTTTTTAATGAATGTTTTTATGAAAAACAGGAAAATGTTTCCTTAAAACGACCCCCCCCCCCCCCCCAAACAATGTTGTTGCCATGGAGAGAGCACTGCTTTACCTGATGGGACCAACATTGTCCTGGGGGGGGAGGGGGTACGATGATCCAATTTTTAAAGGAAAATTGTGCAATTTAATGATGAAATGAAATTTTCTCAACTCTTTTTGTCCAAGATTGTGGGTTCAAGTCCCATCAAGCCCAGTGTCATGTGAGTAGATTTGTCTTTTGGTTCTCTTCTGTGCTTTCAGAGTTTTTCTCCAGGTTCTCTGGTTTTCCAGCTCCATCCTCAAGAATCAACTTCTAAATTCCAGTTGGAATTTCAGTGGATGAAAAACCACTCGTTTCATTGACCTGCTCCTACTCATGTGTATGTTGAACTCGTATGGTGACATTTGAACCAATAATTCATTGCATGTATTTCAGTATTATAAGTGTAAGTGATGGTAGAGAGGGGGGTTAAATTTTTGGGAGGGCATGAGGGGTGGGGGGGGGGGGGGGAGGCCTTGAAAAAAATTTGAAGAGTGTAAGAGGGAATGCGATTTTTTCCTGTTTTTCTTCCAGCCCACCCCAAGACGTAAATTTTGAACAGCCCCTAATAAATGTGTAATACATGAAAGACAATATTTTAAAAGGGAAAGCAACAATCAATGTGAAAACAAAGGAATGGAAAAATAAATAGAAAATAAATAAACCAATAGAATTTAGCAGTGGTTCCACAGAGTTGCATTATTTCCACTGAATCTAATTGGAATTTAGAACTTTGTTTGTGGCGTCTGCCTTGTATAGGCTAAGCCACTATGTCGTCAAGTTGCAAGTCCGTGAGTAACACCACAGGAAGCCCAGCATTTGAAATTTAATGTACTCTCGCAATTCCTATGAGACTCAGATCAACCATTTCCCATTATCTATTTTTTTTATTTCCCATTATCATTTCCCATTGTCTATTTTTTTATTTCCCATTATCATTTCCCATTGTCTATTTTTTTATTTCCCATTATCATTTCCCATTATCTACAGTATTTTTTTCTTCTATCATGATCATTCCTCATAACAGTAGCCATATGCACTTATTGAGTATGCATATTTATAAAAACCTTGACTGCTTCAATCCTGTTTTACCTGTAGTATATTGAGTGCCCTTCTCATGTCACCTTTAGCTAGTCTAACTAAACTCTGTCTTCCATCATCTGTGATATTTACACTATAAAATAAGAAAAAATGATATTAATAATAGATTGTCTACATAATGCATAAAATGTTTATTTATAAGCAAAGAGCAACAGCTTTAACACTCTCTGTTAATATATTTTTAAGAAGTTTGAGAAAGATTTAGGACAAGCCCTTGAAAGCAGTTAAAATCATGGACGTTCAACGGGGATATGTGACCCTATCAATCTATTTATGTATGTGTTTTTATTTATTTATCATTTCATTTTTGTTGTTGCTGTTGTTATTGTAGTATATTATACATAAAGTATATATTTAAAAAAATGAGATTGTAAATTCAGAAACCAAAAACTATGAAAATAAATAAATGATTTTTAAAAACATTGTCTGCATAAGAAGCTATACATGTAGGGCTAAGCAGTGGAGGATCCAATTATGGTCCCATGGAATACCCTTTGTAAGATCCTGTGAAGTCGATCCTGAAATCAAAACCCCCTTTTTGTGAAGCCAATCCTGCAAACTTTTTTTGATAGGGTTTAAAGTAATTTTTCAGAAATTGCTGAAATTTGCAGGCTTTTGTGGTGTGGCACTTTCTTTTTTGTTTTGTTTTTTTTTTTTTTTTTTTGGCCTGCTACTTTCAAGAAAAACTATTTTTAAACTGCTGACCATGTGAATGGTCTACTTGTAATACTGTTGTGGAAGGGAAGAGTAGGGAGGGATTTTTGTTTTTGGTTAGAAAATCTCTGGCAAAGGTGCTGAAATTACCAGCTAAAACCAGTAGCCAGGTGCTATTTTGAACCCAGATAGAGGTAATTTTGGAACCATTATTAAATCCTGGATCCTCACTGCTAAGGGTGAAAAAGAAGCACAATCGCCTCTCACCTCTGGGGTCTCAGGTTTGATACATAGACTTGAAATGACATGAGCAGAGTGTATAGAAATATAGATAAGTTATAGTGCTTGGGAACGAGGTTATTCCGGTTGAAAGCCCTTGGAATTAAATTCGGAAAAATTAATTTCCGACCTCGCTGGGAATCAAACCCACGACCTTTGGAATTGTACTACCGATGCTCTACCAGCTGAGCTAGAGGTCAGACTGAGAGCAGGCCGGGGTGAAATAGATGTTAGGTAGCGGTAATTGTGAGGCAAAGATGAGAATATGTGGACCGCATAGCACTAATGAAACTAATGAGCAGAGTGTGTTGATTCTCTCTCTCTCTCTCGTTTCCATAGTACCTTCAGTTAGTATTTTAATATTCTGAATACATGTACTTATCTACAGGTATTTACCGTTCACTCTCAATAACATGTTCCACTCTTGTCATCATTTGGTCTGAGGACAGAGGACCAAACCTGAACCGTGTGCAGCGGGACTGCAGGGCTGGGATAATCTTGGTCAAATAATTGCATATCAAACAGAATCTGGTATTTTCTGTGAACTTCTCCATCACTAAAAAAATATAAAGATATTATAAATCTTAAAAGAATTTGCATATTGACAGGTTTTACTGCAATTTTCAATCAAATCGGATGCTTATGAAGTCTTGAAACAGAATTATTGGGGATGAAAACCCATCTACAGGAACAGAGGAAAGATATTTTCACGACTTCTTAGTGACCATATACTGTATTTTAAAGTTGTGCTAAACTACTCTTTGAATTGTGCGAACAGGTCATAGTCATGCGAACGGGTTCGTGCAAAAAGGCAATTGTGCGAAACAACTGGTTGCCATTCTACTCTAGCTGTGAACACTCCAGTTTGTCAACCAATCAGACTACAAATCAAAAACAATAGAATTTGAGTTACATGTACTTGTGTTGAAAGTCTATTGAAGGAGAAGAAATGATAAAAGAGAAAGAAAAAATAAAAGTATATAAAAAAAATAAACTCCAGTGTTCATAGTTAGAGTAAGATGACAGTAACAGAACTAGTAATACAGAGCTCAAAATTAATGAAGTCTTCATCAATGGTACCATTATTTTTTTTCTTTTTTTGTCCTGGTGAGTATGTTTTCAGAATAGATCAGTTGTTGGTGAATGACTTTCAAATCCTTAGCCTTTTCATCCCTAGAGGACCCAGCTGCAGCTATTACCCTTCTTTTAAATCATAACGTCAAGCCCTGTAAATAATACGTCTTATATTATGACAGAGCTGCATCAAAGATGTAATCAGAGAAGAAAATGGAAAATGTGTAATAATGATATCTAAAGCACCTCTCCTTAGAGCATTCTGTGCATCATCTGTCATTGCATCAGCTTCATCAAGTATCACCAACTTAAATCCAGACCTACAAACATCAAAGAATAATAAGACAATCAAATAATTATCAAAATATTATATTATTTTGGATAAACATTTTAGATGTAAAAAGGTTAAGGGTAAAGGCTATTTTTGGGGCTATTTCCTGATTTTCCTTTGGCATTGACATTCCATCTAAGGGTGTGGCAGCTTGCATTAAAAAGATTCAAGTCAAGAATACTTTTTTTTTCACCTCCTCTCGAATCAATCCTAACTAATTCAATTTTGGTTAGAGCTGCACTCTGGGGTCAAGCATGGACTGTACAGTGGCTGCCAGAAAAGACCTTCACATGCACCACTGCAGTACGTGCAATGGTGATTGGCAATAATAAGTGTTTTTTTAACTACAATCTCAATATGCCAATACACAACATACTCTTTATTGCTCATCACTCACTTGAATATTGTCCTGGTACTTGCAAAACTGAGTATAGAACCTCTGACAATACCAATTCCTCTATCATCAGATGCATTCAACTAAAGGAATAGAAAAAAGCACTTATGATTAACTATATTCCCCTTGCTTTGCAAAAGATAGAGCTACATGTAAGACTTAAAAGCATTAAAACAATTGTACACTAATATTGCATTTACCTATAGTCTTGTACATGATGATTGTGTGTAAATTTTAAAAAAACTAAAAACATGGCTGAATCTAATAACTGTAGGGTAATTTGGAAAACATTGATAATTTTCTTCTCTACCACTATCAAAAGGATGCAGACACATGGAGAACGCAATACAGACTAACAGATTGATATTTGTGGGTAGAGTCATAGAAGTTTGGAGGTGTGACTGTAGCATGTTTTCTACCACGAATACCCAGTTCAGTGTTATGCATATTAAGAAAATAAATGCAAACTAACTTATCTTCACCTCAAGAACCATTGAGCTAAACTCTTTATCAGGATACAGTTGCTTAGCAACTGCAAGTATAGTAGATGTTTTGCCAGTTCCAGGGGGGCCATAGAACAACAGATGAGGCAGACGATCCTCAGATATAAACCTCTGGACTTAAAAGTGTAGAAGAAACTAAGCATGGAAAATCATAGGTGGTGTGTGTTGGTCACCAGTGTGTAGTAGAATTGTTTGTTGTATCTCCTGTGTTTTGAGGGTTCTTATATTTAGGTTATCCAGTTTTCCTGTCTCCACAAAACTTCTATGTACTAATTTGATTTATTTACTGACTTATGAACTAGGTCATAAAACCTGTAAGGCTTTTCACCGTCTACTCTGAAGTGAAAAATCCTATTACGAGAAACCAAGGCAAAACTTTCAACTTGATCAAATTTAGTTTTTAGGTTTTGTGAAGTGAGGAATACCAGAGAACCCAGAAAAAAACTTTGCATCATGGGATAGACCTAACATACTCTACAGACTGACATGTACAAGGGCGAATCCGGGGGGGCCGAAGGGGGGCTGAAGCCCTCTTCAGCAGAAAAAAACAAAAAACAAAACTGAAGAATTAGATGCTTTTTTTCATTGTTTTCTGTCATGTTGACGGAAGAAACTCAATTAGCCCCCCCCCCCCCCCCCTCTAAAATTTTGGCTGGATCTGCCCTTGGTGTGATGCCGAGTCCGGGAATCTAACCCAAGACCACAGGGGCAAGAGGCAAGTCTACTTCATTGCAGCTACACCACTCTTTGTCTCATGTTAGTACATAAATACAGTTAAAAGTCAGTAGTCAGGACACAGCTGGCTCAATCATAAAGATGTCAGACTCATAGAAGGAAAGTTTCACTTCGGTCACATAATATTAAGGGGTACTCAGCTCATGTTAGCCCCCCCCCCCTCTAAAATTTTGGCTGGATCTGCCCTTGGTGTGATGCCGAGTCCGGGAATCTAACCCAAGACCACAGGGGCAAGAGGCAAGTCTACTTCATTGCAGCTACACCACTCTTTGTCTCATGTTAGTACATAAATACAGTTAAAAGTCAGTAGTCAGGACACAGCTGGCTCAATCATAAAAATGTCAGACTCATAGAAGGAAAGTTTCACTTCGGTCACATAATATTAAGGGGTACTCAGCTCATGTAAGGTTATAGGGCAGGGTGTAGGGTGACCCTAGTGGTACAGACAAATCTTTTGTATTCTTTTCCCCAAGATTCGCCAAAGAGTTAACCCTAACAGTAGGTTCATCCTACCATTATATATGAGTCATTCATTCATCTTCAGAATATGGTATAGCGTATGTCTTTTCTTGTGAAGATGTTTAATAGTTGAAGATTCATAGAAGAACGAATCATCAAGCTTGATCTAGTGCTGAAGGCTGGCTTGTACAGCTTATAATACCAGGAATCAAATACTACTTACTCGTATTTATTATATCCTTGTGTGAGATTAAATCATCTAGGCATTTGGGTCTATACTTTTCTACCCTAAATACAAAAGAAAGAGTTTAACCCTGATTATTAACAGGACACTTCATAAATAAGTTTAAAAAATATTGTTAGTGAAATATCGATCGTTCTTACCATGGAAGATTCGCCTTCCTTTCAGCTACCACCATAATGTCTTTACGAAGGTTGGATAATCTGGAATGAGATGTTAGTGAACCGAATGTAGTCCAGAATTAGTTATAAGGATACAAAATATCGACCAGAAAAGGAAGAGAACATTCAACAAGCTTCAGAGTACGATCAGCTTCACGTTCCCGCCAAATATGTACCCGCTGGCCACGTATGACGGGCTCATTTTCATTTACCACAGGCAGCCCACTAGGAAGGGGGCGCGTTGAAACTGATAAAAGGACCTGGTTAAAAAAATCCATCAGTTTCTGCAACTTACCTACTGGGATATGTAAACGGCCTCATCTTCAGATTGTAGGAGTACTTTTTGCGAAGACTTTCAAGCTTCGAAGTTTACTAGCACCGAATCATCATGTTTCGACTCCCAGCCTCATCAATCTAAATATCGATATCGGAAAATCAATCAATAAAAAGACACGTCGATATAGTCACTCTCTTGATTCATGACTCAATAAAGGTCAATGTTTTATTTTTGTGGATATGCATTCTACTGTTGGTAAATGTTGGTATTTTTCCAGCAAAAAAATTAATTTTAAAAATAGGTTCTTAACAAATGAAAATCTGTGAAAACGATGATGGAAATAATTATGATTTATTAGTAAAGATCAGCCCTAATTCGCAACAATGAACATGAATTCATGTTTCTAATCTTTTTATTTGCGACTGTCCTCACCCAACCAAACAGAATACTGTAAAATCAGTTCCAGCCTGAGTGAGGAACGCAGGCTCTAGAAAAGAGGCATGTATATGATTTGGCGCATGCGCATACATACGTACATATTTTATTAGAGAACTGTCTGAGTTATAAAAGAGAAGAAGCAATGTGTATACGTAAGATAAACACCAGATCGATGGTTATAAATGGTCGTCACAAGTTTCGAGCAGCAGTGACACAAATGAAACGCTTAAAAATTTGGAGCAATAAACTCAGTTAAATAAAAAAATCGCGAAATTAGCGGCCCTGTCGTTTTTCTGCTCTGTCAAACCAGATAAGACTAGTAAGTTTCTGGGCCCGGTTGTACGAAGGTTGGATAGCGCTATCTGACGGATAAATCTTATCCACTGGATAAATTTATTGGATAACAGCATCGACTTATCCATTTATCAGCCGGATAGCGCTATCCAGCAGGCTAAGTACAACCGGGCCCTGATGTTTGTAGCACTTTTTTCTGGAAAATAGTTGAATAACCGAACGATCGGAAATAAACAAATTTAAATGTAGAAGAAATAACAATATTATTTGATAAAAGCTTATTGCATTTTGCCCGCACGCTGTTTTATTATATTTATCCGACACTTATTAGTTAGTGAGAGAAACTGGACCAGTTTTGGACTGAATTGAAACTTAATTGTCAAGCTATACACAGATAGTATATATGATGTATATGTATTATAGAGTGGTTTTCGTATAAGAGTAGGAAACGATACTATACATATCTGAATTCGTATTGCAACAAAAGCCATGTACTTTAAAGTAGTCGTAACTACGTGCTAAGCACCGTGAACGTTCTGTATGTAATTATGAGTCAGGGGGTACCGCATGTTTCTTATTCATGCGACAACCGCTATAAGATACGCAAATGATGTTATTGTTGCCCCGGGCAGACACTAGAGAAAAACGCATGCGTGCCTTTCAGCATGTTTTCTCGGAGCTCAGAAGAGTTTGGGTGAGAAAGTAAATGTTCGTTTTATCCGAGTATAAAATCAATTTTACGAGTATACTGTTCTGAGACCAAGATACTGTATTTATGAAGACAATATGTAAGAAATGCCCTTAAGTTTCAAGCATGGACACATGTTTGAAAGTCAAATTTACATATTTCTTCAATAGCATGAAGACGTTTCGACGAATTTGTATACGTGCATAGAGCATGCGCAGACGTACTCTTAAAATGTCAACCAACCACGATATAGAGTGAAAACAGGAACCAATCATAAGAGAGCACAATCATTAGTATATTGATTTTGTCATGATCAACCATAGTGTTTCATTCCCACAAGTTTTGAAAAGAGATTACATGGTATGGTTTAACGACTACAAGTTTTTTGATAAAATAATATAATATTATTATTGGCGAAGTAACAAGAAAACTCTTTGGTCTCTGCTTTCATGATTCAGTATTTGGAATACAATAATGGTTTTGCGATTTGTTAGTTAGTTATGATTTATGCATAGTATTTACCAATAGCAGAGACCAAGTTAGTATAGTCTTTTGCATAGTCATTTAAGTATCAATTCGCCAAAGCGATTTTTGTGCAAGGCAACCGTCCACACTAATCAGTGCGTTTACGTTTGAAGACGCGCATACTTTTGGATGTGTTTACACTAAAACGATCAATCACGGATACATTTGAAAACACTTTCCAGCGTGGCATGGTGAGGTTTGAAAACAGAGTCCTATCGCATTTCTCTTTGGGGTTCTGTTCATTGGAGATTTCATTCAAAACATTGTCAGTAAAGTCAACTCGTCCACAGGGAGACAGATTTTGAAGGCGCGAAACTCATGCCAAATTATTTACATATCCGGTAGACGTCGCCGTCGCAGATTTTGCAAATCTTAAGGAGGCTATTCACACATGCACGTTTGTTTTTGCATGCGCCGATATCGCATCCTTTTTGATCGTATCTGCGTTTTTTATCGTTTTCGATCGTGGTCTCGCTAGAACGCTATGGATACGCCAGCGTGGACGCGAAGCTGCGAAGCTTTCGAAGCGCTTTTGGTAAAACTTATATGATATAACGTATTAGTGTGGATATGACCCCCTGAGTGGAAAACGATAAGACAAATAATAAACTGTATCGTAGCTGTAGTTACGCGTTGACATTGGATGGAATTCTGGTGCTACGCTGATAGAAGACAATTAATTAAATTTCAATATTAAGGCGAGTCAGTGCTGAACGGTATGTTTTCCACTCCTAGGCCTATGAAAACTGCTCTATGAGATTGTTATATATAAAATTAATGCCGAAATTCAGTCGATTGCTAATTGTACGAGTAAATCATAAATCGATACGCTGATGTGTAGCTGCTTTCTTAAAGAGTAGATTTCGTATACTTGTGAAAAGATTACTTTACATTTAGTGTCAATGTAGAGTCACTACAAGATTTTGACGACATCCGTTGAACCAATCACAGTACTGTAGATACGTGAGGTTTACTTTTATCAAATGAGATTTCCTTTATGTGGTCGTGTCCAGTCCTGGCTTTGCCTTTAGCTTTGCTCTTAAATGTTTGTACAGCAATTCAACCTCATAAGATTACAGCCTAGCTGAGGGGTTCCTCAGGAAACGTTTTTGGGCCCTTTTGTTGTTCTTGCTATCTTGCTGTTCTCTACCAAAAAAAACCTGCAGTACAATCCTTATCAGGTAGAATAAGTGACCCAGGAAACGCAGATCTTTGAGCTTCGAGTGGTATTTATTTAGTATAGGCTCCACCATGTAGTGTGAAAGGGTATTCCTTTTAGTAAATTTAGCGTAAAACGTCGTCGACTCAAACTCCAACAAAGAATTAAGTAAATCCACGGGGAATATTTATAGCTGTTTGTATTGTAGGAGGATAGATTATTGATAAAGTATTTTAATTTTTTCGAATTTGTGTTCCATATAAGCATTACTCATTAGTAAGAGTCAAGATGGGCTGCTAAGGAGCGCAGCCACTTTGACGCTCTTAAAAGCAACATGCAACTGAATGATTATTAAAGCAGATGAAATCGAGATGCCTTGAGAAATATTCCAAACAAAGTCACAGTGCCAATGACGACTGATATTATCAGAAACATTCTGTCCAGCACTCTTGCTGCTTTTTTAATGTCCTTAGAAATAGTCTCCAACAGGGGCTAGCTGGAAAGGAGGGCTACCACTTTGACGCTCTTAAAGCAACATGCAAATGAATGATTATTAAAGCAAATGAAATCGAGGTGCTTTAAGAAAAATGCCAAACAAAGTCACAGTTCCAATGACGACTGATATTATCAGAAACATTCTGTCCAGCACTCTTGCTGCTTTTTTCCATTCCTTTTGATTTCTTTCCCTTTCCAGGGATAACTCAGATTTACTATCATCGTTAGACAGGTCCCCAAATCCTACTGCGGACATAAAATAACTTTTATTTCCGGAAGCATTGTCTTGGTTATTATATAACTTTTTCTTCGACCCGTTTTGTTTTAATTTGTGACGCCTAAATCGCATTTTGTCGAGTCCTCGTCGATTTGCGACGTAGTTGTTTCTTCTGGACGGTGAAGTATTACCTGTGAACATATTATCGATTGACGCCGTGGACGCAGGACTTATCTGGTACCCTTCAGGAAACTCGCGCAAAGAATTCCATCTATTTTGCCTAGAATGTGTCGGGTCATTGTTATCGATCATGCTTTCTACGATAAAATTCGAATCACTGAGTTCACCCGAGTCACCCTGGTTGGCACTTAATGGAATAGAGGATTTATAGGGTTTATTCTTCCTAAACGGAAATGCTAAGGAAGCCATCCACACTAGTATCAATTTGCGTAAGAATGCTGGCATCCTGCGAGTACTCCGGTGATAAAAGTTTAGAATAAAAGTTGTGACTGTAAGGGATGCTCCTATTTCTATCATCGTAGCGAAATAATATTGCCCCAACAAAGGGAACCCATACGATGGCATTAGTTCCGAGGTGAGTTGTTGGAATACAGTCATAGCAAGGAGGACGGTGATGCTTAATCCAATCCGCTCTCCGGATTCGGGCGGTAGTACAAAGCCAAGGAATATCATAGACGATATTAGTGAACATGGGATGATCAACTTCATAATGTAATCCAAAGACACCCGCGAGATTTCAATTTTGATAGTCACATCAACGAAGTCGTATACGCAGCATTTGTAATGTTTCTGGTTGCGTATGAAAGTGATGCTGTTCAGCTCCCATTCGCCATTCTTGATGTAATTCTTATTCAACGCATGTCTGTCTTTAGGGTGCAGATCGATTTTCGAGATATCAAAGGACCAGGAGCCAAACTTCAGCTCACATGTTTGGTCATCAAAGGGAAAGAATGTAACGTCAACCATACAAATGCTTTTGAAGATAGCGGGATTCAGCCATACACAGCCTCCGTCATGACTGAGAGCGACGTTTGCCTTGTAAGTATACTTCCCTCCACCAAATCTGTCTTCCTCGTCTATGCTGTAACAAAATCAAAACTAATTCTTATGACATTGATATTAATTCAGAAGAAATGCAAAGGACCCAAAGACATCTAATATCGACACAAAATGTTTTGATTATATGTGTATCGTTGGTGGACGGATCAGTGAATGAGAGGTTTTTGGCAAGTTCACATCACGTGACAGCAGCCATATTGGATGACCGCACAATGGGGAAATGTCCCGCTTCCAAACTTTTATCAGGATTCTTTTTAAAACCACAAAAATAAAACAATATTTCTTTTTCTTTTAAAGTTTGTTTTTACGCAACTGCTCGTTTTAAGGGAGGTAGGGTCACGTGACCTGTTAGTGCAAGTCGTTTATTGCCCCATCCATCTGTCAGTAAGTTGCGCCATACAGATCACTCAGTAAAATAGGAAAATAGTGAAGAAATCTTGTCATATTTTTGAATCGTAAATCCTGATGATTAAAATATAAACATTTGTACAAGGCATGTATATAAATGAATATTCCTTGCCAAAGTTTCCTGCGCCATCTTGAAAGGTAGCCGTGCCTTTGCATCGAAGCGACACAAACGGTTAACTTGCAATTAGAGGGACATCTGAATAATTGTACTAGGTGTTAAAAAGATCTCTATTATTGTGAGGTTACCGTTCGTCTCGACTAACAAAGGCACGGCTGTACCTTTCGAGATAGAGCAGGGAAATGTGAAGAGTTCTATTGGTCTTACTTGCTGTACAGCAGCACATCGGGAACCCATATGTCTTTAGGATCGACGTAAATAATTTTGATTCCACCATATTGGGCAGGATCCCATGTAAGAAGCTCATTCCTCCAATACTGCAATCGTAAAACAAGTTTTACTGGTTTTCGATTTCAACAAAAAATAATAATTTACACCACTCAAAGATTGGGGAAAGTGGTTTGGTAGATAGGAATAATTTACAAGTGGAGCTAGAATTAAAAAAGTTGGAATATTTAGCTATTATTCGCCGAAGGCGAGGTGAATATCGGGGAATATTTACCGAGACGCGAGTCTTCGAGCGGCGTGGTAAATATTCTCTATATTCACTGAGCCTGAGCATGCACATTCGCACGGCTCGCTTTAAAATCAAAATGCTTCATTTAAAACGTAAATACTTAGCAATTATTCGCCTTGGCGAAGTAGATATTCTCCATATTCACTGAGCCAGAGGCGAATAGTTGTTTTAGCATAAACCAATTTGTGTACAGAGTAACATATTTTTATATACAATAATTCAATAAAAACAAACAAACAGAAACTTGCAGTTCGCGTGACAAATTCACGCAAAACGTTTAGCAAAACTTTTAGGCCATACTTCGTTGCCTTTTTAGTATTGATAGTAATGGCATTTACTTTCATTTTTTCAATGTCCTCATCGGAAATTGTAGCAAAACGATTGCCGGCATATGCCATTTTGTTGCCGACTCAATATTCAGAGATTCAGAGGTGAATATTGTACAATATTCACCTCCAATTAACCAATGAGCGCGCGCATTCTTAGGAAGTACACAAGTTGGTATATGCTAACTATATATATTATATCAGGAAACAGGAAAAAAATTGGAACAAAAACTTAAGATCACCCATCCAGGTGCAAACAAAGGTGCCAAACTTCCCATAAGAGCTTGACATATATAAACCCCATGTTTTTTTCCCACTATACCACAAGGGCTTTAAGGAATTAGCACAACAATAGCAGTGAAAACAATGCGTCAGATGGACTAGACTTTTCAACATCGATTTTTCAATGATTTCGTGCGTGGCAGAGTGCAAGGGATTAGGTTTAGACATAGTCTAGGGGCCGACTTGTCTTTCCCTTCTCCCTTTCCCCTGATCGGGCCTTCAGGCTAGAACATCAGTTTCTTGTGTAATTCGTACACCCAAGGGCAGAAGGCTTAAATCCCATCGTATAATTAGATGTTTTTTACCTTTCTACTGGGATGTGATACCGATCTCATTAATTGGATTGCCACAGTGATATGGCTTTTCTAATTCACATTATCTGTTGTAACTATAGGAAGCCATTAGCTGTTGTTTTGTACTCCCCAAAATGTCTCGTGCGGAGGAAAATAATGTTGATCGCTATCGTTATGTTAATATAATAACAATCTCGCAAAATTGATAAAATAGAGGATATTACATGGGCGCGCGGAGATACGAAATCTTATCTTCGAGTGTTGAAAAGATCTCTCACAGAGTGAGCGCAACTAACGAGCGAGAGATTATCAACACGAGAAGATAAATTTCGTATCATCAAGCGCCCATGAAATATTCTGTTTATTATATAATTATCCATAAAATCAACTTAACAAGCTTTTTATTATTATAAAAAGTTTTTATTCATAAACCAATAGCTTAAATACACATGGTAACGATATTTTCACATGTGAAAATAACATGTTATTTTCACATGTGAAAATATCAGTTTTTCGAAAAGAAGATGAAATATAGGTATTTTATGGATAATTATATGATAAATGGCTATATTAAATGGCTTGGGGTGTTGTGAAGTCAGTGTGTATCCAACAATATATATCGCATTGATCGATCGGAAAAAAATCAAATGCTATAATAATGGGTTGTTCGATCGTATAACCTCTCTTTTGCACTCCTTTCCTCTCCCTTTTTTTCCTCTTCTCTCTTCTCCTCTCCTCTCAATTTATCTGTTTTTTCTACCTGCACATCTTACCTGATTTACCCAGGCGTATGTCTTGATATATTGATCCCTTGCACTCTGGTAATGTCAAAAACAACCATTAATTTATTCATAGCATAAAGGTGACACTTAAATAGCCTTAAAATGCTACTCTGACGAAAATCGCTCAAACTTGGATTCAGTTGAAACTTCCTAAGAATACTCTTATAAGGTCCAATAATCACTGTATGAAGTGTTTTCTCGATATTCAGGACGAAAGTATATTTTTACGATTATTTTTTGGAGTCTGTGACGTCATACACTCAACATCGAACATCGCTCCATACACTTTTGCTTTACTATACAGTCAATTCAAAAAACGTTGTCGTCGACTGGCTCAAGCCTACGCGACTGGACCGAAAGGAATATGGGTAAAAATCACTGAAGCGGTTAAATATTCGTTCTGAATTAATTGTTCCCGCTAGAAATAAGATAATAATGGCGAGAAAGAATCCATCAAATGCATGTCTTCGGGTTTAGGGAAAGAAAAACAAAGTAGTTATGATTCAGTTCACAATTCCGAAAGTATGAAGGCATTTAAAAAACGTCTCCCTCAACACTTCCCGCTCGCCTACGAAGGTTTGTGCTGTAAACCAGGCATAACTAGTCAGATAGAATTATGGAGTCAACTCGGCTTCAATGATTGCTACCCAGAGTTCCTTTCGGTCCAGTCGAGTAGACTTGAGTTGGTTGACGACAACATTTTTTGAATTGACTGTATGCTTACCACGTCAAGGATGTTGATCAACTGAAAATCAAACATGACTTTGACCGTATTATTGTAATGTTTGACTGGATGGGTGAATTTATTGTAGTTTTGAAACAGCTTCTGATAGAGCACGCTCTCGTTCGTCTGAACAGCACCATCTGAAAAGACAGTCAAAAGAAAAGAACTTTTGAAAGGAAAGATCTTAAGATCTTAATTAACAATATTACTATAATATAATAATAATAATAATAATATAATAAAAGTATTAATGATAATAATAATAATAATAATAATAATAATAATAATAATATGATGATGATGATGATGAGGATGAGGATGAGGATGATGAGGATGATATTGCACCGATATACTTATTATTTTATTTAAAATACACTCAACAAAATCTCTCGATTCTGATTGGACAAGAGGGGTACAATTAAATTCCAAATTGTACTCTGTAGAATCCCAATTAAGTTGCTCAATTTTTTAATTTGAGTTTATTATAAACAAAAAATCGCAAAATCTTCTCGTACAATTCTGAATTTATAGATACTCGTGATGTCAAATTTGAAAACTTTCAAAACATCACTCGTACCTATAAATTCCAAATTGTACTCGAGATCGTGCGATTTCCTATACATTTAGTCACCAGAAAAGCTTGAAAACAAAATGCATGGGAGCATCCAATCATCGATCCTACGCCCAAAAAATGGCCTCAAAAATGCTGTTGACGTAGGAACAATGATTTGTTTCATTCATTTATTTCATTAGTTTCATTATTATTAGTTAATTGTAGGTTGTAAATTTATTCTGAAAAACCCCACGGGGAGAATTAATAATAAAATATTGTATTGTATTATCAACCCAGGCAAGATTGTTTGCTTAATAACTACCAATTACGCTTTCGACCTCCACAGCCATCTTCAGGGTTTACATAATACGAATTAGTGTCAGTCATTACGTGGTTGATTATTTGAGTTATATGATTATAACAGACCCCTTGCCTAATTCACAATCGTGGAATCGCGCAATCAATTCAATTAAAAGTCCACATGCTGCAAATCAGACGAAAACATCTTCATGCAATTGTAAATATATGGAAAATTAACTTTCAAACGACAAAGTGGACTTTACAGTCACTTCTTGAAGCCGCTGACTGTAAACCTTACCCTGAAGCAATACGTTTAGAATTTTGTTATGAAGGTTTATACTTCCAATATGTTAATGATCGAATTTAACGTGATCATCTCAGGCTTTTTATTTGAGTGTAATTCAAGGTATGGCTAACTCACCGATCAAATTGGTATTTAAGCTTGTTAGGTTTTTTTCTGTAGAAGGACTTGAGAACCCTAAGAAAACCCCCAAAGTCTACTCACATGTGATCCCGTGTCAGAGAACCCGGAACCTCAAAAGATACTTAGTTAAAAGCAATAGATATACGAACCGACACAACGGGGCTAACAACAAGAACAAACTTACCTGTCTTCGCTGTGAGGATTGACATCAAAAGAAACCACTGCAAGCAATTCATAATGGAAGTGAAAAAGCTGAAGAAAACAAAACAGTCAGAGATTTTGAATTGAGTCTTTTACAATAATAACTTACAAATTTCTCGCGCGCTTATTGGTTATCTTTTATCATCAACAAGAGGACAGACAGATAAAGCTGACGTCAACGAGCGCATAAATGACAGCCGGGGCTCATTTATGGCAACCTATGATTCTATTTCGATTCAATCATTCTACTATTTTTCACAATATACGTAACCCGAAGATTTTTCCTTTGTCACGCCATGGTGGACAGTAATGACCTGTACCAACTTCGATCCATAAAAGAAATACCCTCATCATTCATAAGTTCCTCATTTCCATTTTCAATTTATTTTTAATTTATTTATTCAACAATAAAGAAAATGAAGAAATAGAAATCGCGCATGCGTGCTGTGTGCAGCTATAAAGCACGCGGGGATTGGCAGAACACGAGAGTTCTAAGTGTTTGGAAAAGCACGACGCGTAGTGGAATGCTTCTCAACACTTCTTGAGTGTTCTGCCAATCCCCAAGTGCTTTATGACTCCACACAGCACAACGACAAGTTTTTAATTTGCTTTATAAAATACAAATTTCAACAACCGCTATTTTGGATAGGAACTTTTGTTGTTGTTTTTTTTTTTTTTTTTTTTTTTTTTTTTTTTTTGTTGTTGTTGTTGTTGTTGTTGTTGTTTTTTTTTTTTTTTTTTTTTTTTTTGTAAAAGCCCCTGCAGCGCCAATTGTTTTTATGTTTTTGCTCGATATGTCTTTACTGAAAGGAGAGGTTGCACAATATTTTTTTTCGAAGGTGAGGTCCCCTTAGCTTGCTGATCAATATCTTTAGGGGGATTTACGCAACCCCCTCCTGAATTTTATCTGATGGTCTCTTCCTAAGTTACATGTATATCCTAAAAGCAATTATCGGCTTACGCCTCGTGAGTCCATAACATTTTGACCAACTTTTGACGTCATATCGTGGTAATAAGAGGACATACCACGCTAAACCATCGTAAATTTGTTAAATTCAGCATAATATCATTATCATCTCATTCACTGTCATCATTATCATTATCATCATAATTGTATCATCTCCATCATGATTTATATCATCACCATCATCTTTATTATCACCGTTATATTAACATTATAGTCATTACCCTCGTCATCGTTATTATCATTATCTCATTATCATCTCTATCATCATTACCATCACCATCACCCCCATCACCACCACCATCATCATCATCATCATCATCATCATCACCATCATCTTTATTATCACCGTTATATCAACATTATAGTCATTACCCTCGTCATCGTTATTATCATTATCTCATTATCATCTCTATCATCATTACCACCACCATCAACCCCCACCACCACCACCACCATCATCATCATCATCATCATCTCTATAGTTTTATCATTATCTCATTATCATCTCTATGATCATTATCATCACCATCTCCCCCACCATCACCATCATCATCATCATCTCTATAGTTTTATTATTATCTCATTATCATCTCTATCATCATTACCATCACCATCACCATCACCCCCACCACCACCACCATCATCATCATCATCATCATCATCATCATCATATTCATCTCTATAGTTTTATAATTATCATCAGTTATGGGTGTATCTTTGACAATAACTTTGTCATTAGTATTAATTATTTTACATGTATTATTAGGATTAGTTTTTACTAAATAGATTTTATGGTTATACATTAGTAGGTATATTTTTACTATAGTATATTTCATTATAATTTTTCTCTTTTTCTTATTTTATTTTTATTTATTTTTATTAATTTGTTGTAAATATATTTAGATATTGTTTATATAGATTTATAGAAATTAACTTTGTTTATAGAGGATGACGCTTGACAAAAATTATTCAAAAATTACTCATTATTATTATCATTATATTAATAAATTATTATTGTTATTAAAAATATTATTATTACTATTATTATCATTGTTATTAATTCATGATTTCCATAACTCTCTTATTGTTATATCACGCCACCGATAAATGAGGAACTCCCGCTAAGCGAATCAATAGTACTGATTGCAAACTCGTCTACTGATATGTATGCTAGAATTGAATAGAATGAAGCACCCTGAGGCTGTGGGGCTTCGATAAATCGCAGTTTCGTGTTATGATATTTTTGATATGACTGCCAGCGAATGATTTTAAGTTCCAGTGAAACTGAAACTCTAAAGGTTAAAGTCATATCTTTTGTCAAATATTCTACGAATTCTTCCGAACTTTGTTCTATGTTACTGATATAATACAACTACAGAAATTTTATTACTGAGGCTGACGTTTTCATAAACGGGAGCTTAATTATTTAAGAGTGACTGTCTGTAACCATCGAGCAAAACGTGGCAAACTTCAAAAAATCGATTTCGCTCATACTTTCAAGTTAGATAGGGTAATGTATCCTAAGAATCGCTGTATAGTTGGTTTGATCAAATAACGCTTTATTATGGAGAAAAATGGAATTTTTCAAACACTCCCGAAAACGCCGTTCGTGACAGTAAATTTTGACTCAACTTTCGCGGCTGCTGGACAAAAAATAAGCAACACTGGGAATTAAAACAACCCATATTCTTGAAGAACAATCTATTGAGTACGATATGCGTGACTTTGGGATCAATTGTACAATTTTAAGATAACAAAATAATTTTATTCGCTAGACGTGTGTTTAGAGTATCAAAAAGTAGGTCTTACAAAAATATTCATTCTGAATGTGCTTAACCTCTTAGTCGCGTGAAACTTCGCTGGTTGATTAGTCAGATGTTGGTCTTTCTAGTGGTGTAAAGAAATCTTTGGGCAAATGATTGTGTGTCACGCAGCATGTCTTCAAACTTTGGTCAAATTACTCATTTCTGACCTTTGGCCGCTTTCTATAACAGACAAGATACCAGTGTTTATAAGTAAAATATAAACTCAAAAACGAGCCTAAAACACTTTTATAGCCTTAAATAATGTAGCTGTTTAAGAATTCTTACCTAGCAAACTCTGAAACCTGGATTTTTATGAATGTTTTTAGACACAACATCGATCTGGTTTCTTTCACTACCGACTCGAACTTGTCAACGGCCGAGTGCCACAGGGAGCCCAACCTTTCTGGTTGTGGTGCAAAACACAGGAAACCCAGATTGATTAAAAAATCGTTTTAATTTGTTTTAATGATGATGTAGGGGTGCGTGGGAGACTAATGATGATGCAAACACACACAATAAAAGATGTCACAACTATTCCAGTAAAACTTACTGAATTACATGATAATCTATAATATGAATGACTAATAAAGAGGGGAAAAACTGCAGTAGAACCTTACTAATGGTAACAGTTCTAAATTGATTTTAAAGAAGTTGAACCGTATACACTACATGCAATTTTTCTGCTCGGTAAGTCATCATAAATGATCACCGGCCTCTAGGGTTCATAATTAGTACCGAACAAATGTATGTGACAGAGGGACCCACGATTTTATTGGAGTAGATGCAGAACATGAAAATCTTTGGAAAGTTTTTACGCATCCTTCTTCGGAACAGGTGAACAGCGTGTCATCATCGGTATCGCTGTTATCCTTGCGGGAATCTGTAGTGGTCTTTGGTTTATATTTCCTACTTTGTCTAGGTATGACATCGCAGGAATCTGGAACCTGGTCATCGGAATACTCCATCTTCCTAAGGGTGGAAGAGGCTAGAACTGACGATGTCTTCGTTGTTTCAAATTTCGTGTTGGGTATCTATTTTCCTTTTCCAACGTTGTATGCTCTCCAAACCACAATGTTACGCTTTTTGAAGATAACATCATTGTCAAGGCTTACGCCTTCCCATTTCTCTGTGAGATATGTCTCGGGAATCTGTAAACCACACAGTGCTACACTTAGACCACGTACGCCACCATGTGATTCCATAGCGGTTTTCATCTGTACTGCGCTCGTGATGTCATTTCCAGAGTTTAGATAAGTGTGCATGTGATTTTTCAGTACAGCAGCTTTGCGATCGCAAGGACCTTTACCTCCTTGAGGATCTGAAAAATCCATGCGCACGTTCACTTTGTGCTTCCTGGCGAGGTTTTGAACTCCAAGTATGGTTGCGGAGCTGTGATAACAGTCAGCGTTATCTTGTCTAAAGCTGACGGATTTCAGGTCTGGCATTGAACGTCTCAACTGGAGAATGACGTCAACTATAACTGCTATCACAAACAAGCTATACAGTTTTTTTTATTCAAACGTGGGGCGTTTGTCACAACTCTGTATTACCATGCTTCGGGAGTAAATCGGAAAGCGGCCAAGCGAGATCAGACCGTGCATGATGCGAAAGAATTTGGTGTTATGGTCATTAGCAAACAATAGAATTCCCAGAGCATCAAATCGTTGGGAAACGATCAATGTTTTCTGTATTTCTCGTTCGCTTTAGACCGCTTTAAATGAGTTCAATAGTCTTGCAATTTTGTGTAATATTAGTTTAAGTTCTAATTTGTATCCTGACGTAGTTTTGAGAGAAATGATCAGCGAATTTTAGAATAATGGAAGATCTAGTAAGATTGACTAGAACACTGCGATGAAAAGTGCGCATCAAATGTTTACCCCGTCTTCTGTACTATACGTTTTCACAAAATCGCATAAGTCGATTACCTTCAAAATGTTCCTTTTAAAACTAGATACAGAGTAAAACTAAATGAACAATGACTTTTGTGAATATATAGCTCTGAAATATTAATTTCGGCCGTATGAAATCCATTGTTTAGTTTTGAAGTAGATTATGCACTATATTTAAAGAATCTCAAATATCTCATAATTAGCTTGATAGATTTTTTCAAAAATCCCTACAAATGGAGGCATCTAGTATATAACTATGTGGTATGAAGCATTTTAGTGTTGAACGCTCTGAAAGGCTAAAATTATTTTCGAAACGAAAACAAATATTTCATCATAATTACGTGTTATGACGTCCGATCTCATTAAAAACTGCATCAAACACTAATTCAATCTTTATGTGACTTATGTGCAAAAAAGATTTGCAATCGGATAAAACACGTTTATGCACCAGCGTTCCAAACGTGTAGGGTAGCGGTCAAGCGTGAGGGGGTCGAGCCACCTTAATCAATCTGGGTTTCCTGTGTTTTGCACCACAACCAGAAAGGTTGGGCTCCCTGTGGCACTCGGCCGTTGACAAGTTCGAGTCGGTAGTGAAAGAAACCAGATCGATGTTGTGTCTAAAAACATTCATAAAAATCCAGGTTTCAGAGTTTGCTAGGTAAGAATTCTTAAACAGCTACATTATTTAAGGCTATAAAAATGTTTTAGGCTTGTTTTAGAGTTTACATTTTACTTATAAACACTGGTATCTTGTCTGTTATAGAAAGCGGCCAAAGGTCAGAAATGAGTAATTTGACCAAAGTTTGAAGACATGCTGCGTGACACACAATCATTTGCCCAAAGATTTCTTTACATCACTAGAAAGACCAACATCTGACTAATCAACCAGCGAAGTTTCACGCGACTAAGAGGTTAAGCACATTCAGAATGAATATTTTTGTAAGACCTACTTTTTGATACTCTAAACACACGTCTAGCGAATAAAATTATTTTGTTATCTTAAAATTGTACAATTGATCCCAAAGTCACGCATATCGTACTCAATAGATTGTTCTTCAAGAATATGGGTTGTTTTAATTCCCAGTGTTGCTTATTTTTTGTCCAGCAGCCGCGAAAGTTGAGTCAAAATTTACTGTCACGAACGGCGTAATAATAAAGCGTTATTTGATCAAACCAACTATACAGCGATTCTTAGGATACATTACCCTATCTAACTTGAAAGTATGAGCGAAATCGATTTGTTGAAGTTTGCCACGGATTTTGAATTTTGCTTGATCGTTACATACAGTCACTCTTAAATTTGATACATTTTACCGCAAAACATTTCATTATTGCTTTATCGATCTCACTTTGTTTCAGTTTGACTATCTGCTTTAGGCATCCTAGAAATGACTAGAACTATACCCTGTCAAAGCGAGAAGCAAATTCCTGGATACGATCAGAGATTTTCATAAATCGCTCAGAGTGTTTAGTCAGTGGGAACCAGATCTTCATTCTTTGTATGAATTGCGGTTTTGGATCGTCTTATGTTTTCGCTTTATCAATCGAAGTCTTTTTTCTATCCTGCCAACCACAACCGCAATAAATCATTCCACGTTGATTTCTCTACTTTTTGCAGTATGAAATTGGCTTAATCGTTTCTCTTCAATTATTGATATATTTTTCCTCAAAATTATTAACTTAGTAACTTATATTGTGTGAGGTTAGTAATGGAATTCGACTAGACTGTTCCCGACAACGCTGCGAAAGAGACACCTTGTATCTTTTCGTTCTGTTAAAGTATATTGATATATGCCAGAATGGAATCGATTTTATGTAAAATCTTATCTTGTCTATGCGGAGCTAGTTTGCTTCAATTCGAAATTTTTAAATTACGCTGAAATATTTCAGAACGGCTACTTTTTTTTTTGTTAAAAACGGTTTGCAAGTCACGTCCAAGAGAATCAGAAAGTAGACATCATGGCCGCCATGTTGCATTTAGCCGAGTTTGCCAAAACCCTAAGGACAAATCCGTTGTCAAAAACACAATCAAAATGGTGACTTAAAAAACACAGGATATTTTCTTTAGATTTCAGCGTTGTTTAGTTTGGTATAATAGTCAGTAGCCAGTATCATTAATTTTCTTTTACCTACCGCGATCTCAGAATTGCTCCAAGGGGAAATCTCGCAAGTGAGTTTAGATGATGATGGCTTCGACTTGGCGTCCTCATGCAATCGTTTCCCTTTCAATCTTTAATGCAAATCATTATACACTAAATAACAGTACTATATATACACATGAATGTCTGCGTTATACTTATTATCAGTAACAATCGACCAAGACCATATAAAAGCCACTGTGTTAGTCAGTCCTCTAGTACGCTATAAATACGCATGTAAATTATCTTCGTTGCCTCTTCCCTCGCTTCGTTTGCATATACGCGCTTCACACATTTTCATCGTTATTCTGATAAAGGCTATCATTAGTTATAGCCGAAACGTCATGGTTTTTAAATATTCTACGCTTTTTATCCGTAATCCTACTTTTAATTTATCTGCGGTAAGCGTTGAATCGTTATACAGATAAGGAAGCGGATGTTTAATAACTATGAATTCTAGCTGTGGAAATGATGATTTTGGAGCATGATTGTAGCGCTACAAAATTTAAAAAATGGGATTTAACAGTGGCATTTTCACAAAGTGGCTCTTCATCCACTGAATTCCAATTGGAATTTAGAAGTTGAATTCTTTTACAGTTCCAGTAACTTTAAGCTTTTTCTTTCCTCCCGACAGAAAAACTGGCTCCTTGGTGCTTGAGTTTGAAAGGAAAAAGAGACTGATTTCTTACAGAATTTTTACTTAATTGCATGCATATTCATAGACATTTATTTTGAGAAAGCCAACTTGGTGTTTGTGTTAGTTCTAGCTTTAGTACAAACATCTTTTGCGTGTACCTACAGAATACCATGCCAATCTTATGCACATATTAATTAACAATAATTATTATATTTTGTTTTATGGTTGGCGTTCCTCGAAAAATTCCCACAAATTTATATGATTGTTCACCATGCTTTAAATAATAATAATAATAATAAACTTTATTACTGTGTCATGTCGTTCTAGCTTATTTAAATAAACTAATTGGGGACACCTATCTAGAACCCTATAAAACCAATAAAAATCTTATCCCATGTTTCCAACCCTTAAAACAACCCCTATATGATATTTACAATTATCTAATTTACGGTAATATCCCACCCCTCCGACTAAATATACCCATTATTCTTACACTTTTGTGTAAACTACAAGCTAAATCCTTACCCCACCGACCCCATAGTAACTGTAAGATAATTCCCACCCCCAACTGATCCTAATATGTGTTCGATACTCAGATCGATACGCTTACTAGGTAGCGCATAAGAGGCAGTTTTGGCAATTATCACTCATGAGGTCCCCTAAGTTAAGTGTTCTTATGTGTCTTTTAAATTTACTTAGGGTATCTAATGACTTAACGTTCCTCTTAAGCTTAGACCATTTTGAATTGTTTCTACCCAAGCTAGACCACAATGCTTCACGTTTATGGATCTCAGAAGAGGCCTATGACAAGTAAACAGGGATTGTTTTCGTTTCCTAGGCAACCGTCCAATCTGTAAGGGAACGTTCAAATCTCTTCTGAGCTACTGTGTATTGTTTGAGTTCGTTACCTAACATCACACTCCTTTTATTGATCTAAAAATTCAATTACTGACTTATGCATGACTGCGATCTTTGGAAATTCAGTAGATACAAGTAGATCTATAAGCACAAAATAGATCATGCACTTGCACTAATTTCCAATCTGGGAGTCAAAACAAAAGAAAATCCCTCTTCTTGATGCTTCAGTACAATATCTTTAATCCTGTTATTGTATTATGTGTATTTTCCCCTGACCTCTGTAATCTTGTCATCACAGGTGAGTAGAGTTCCTTCCTTGATTTGTGGCCTCGGGGTTTTTTCCGGGTTCTCTGCTGCTCAAGTTCCCTCCTCCACACAACCCAACTAAATTCCAATGGTTTCCAATTGAATTATTAATTTGATTTCGGAAGAATAATATTTATTATAAACCATGCAGGTTTTTCGTATTATCCTTTGCTTCTTTTATCTCCTGCTCTTTTTCTCGTTTCTGGTTACAATGGGAAAGTCGTCAGGCTTTTGTAATATTTCTGAACATAGTAACTGGAAAAATTTCAGTTCTATTATTGTCTATTGTCTAGTTAGAAAATTAGTAATGAATATCGCATTAATTTCCAGCATTTTTTGCTCAATGACGATATAGAACATCAATAGTTATCTAATAGTTCTCAAAAGTATAAACCAAAAATGTATAAAATCGTCCAGTCGGAAATAATAAATAAATGTACTTCATCTAAAATACAAATCGGTGCAAAAGAAAACGTCAATAATGAATACTGATCCGATCCATCTTCTGCAAGTTATGCCCTGCAATAAATTAAACCCCGCAAAATACTTGCTAAAGTACGGTAAGTAAATCGGATTCCTGGTTAGATAAATTGGTCAAAAGTTTGGCTGTAATCTATTTAAATCCCTTACGAACGACGTGCCATTATTTTCAGTACTTCCAAACCTTAGTAACTGATAATGAAGGTTTTAGTGCTCACATGTTTGACAGAAATACTCGCTGTAAAAGTAGTAGTATTAGTAGTACTGTAGCAAATGTTAGATTTTTTAATTCTTGATGTCTTTTCTGGGGAATTTATTTTAGATAGAAGGGCGTGATGTTGAGTGCAATTCAAGGAGAATAATTCTAGAGACATGTGTTTTTTCTATAAGGTTTGAATACATAAACCATGTACACATGCAGATTTACTTCATTATCACTGAAGCTCTAGAATTTTTCTTACTGCTTTTGATAAATTACAATTTATTTCGCAAGGATTTAAAATGACAAATATACTCTCCGTTTCATAGTAGCAACACTACTACTGAAATATGCTAGCAACGGATTTTTAAATCATATGAATTGGAAAATACTTAAATAATGTTGGTGGGAGAAAAACGACAGTAAAATCATCTTTTTTGTGCTTTGATGTGTCTCGTGTGCGAAGAAGGGATATAATCACGTTTTGGCTAGTAAATTAAGCTTTCAATTCGAAAAAATATATATTTTCCAATTTATTCATTTTCTCATACCTTTCAATCTCTTTTACATCCTGTACATTAAGATAAAACTAGTTAACACCCATGAAATGAGATTTAAATGTACAAAAGTGATCCACAGAACAAAGAACTTGTCACCATTCAAGTCAACTCGTTCTTGCGGAGTGAATCTACCGTTGATTGTTTTTTCCGTTTTCACAGCTGTGGAGATTTAGCTATATTACTAGCTATATTCAAGAAAGACTAGCGACCTTTGCCATTTAGTCATAAATGGCTTAAAACCGAATACCAAAATAGATCCCCCTCTGCTAGCTAGCTTCTCGTTTGCTCTCTAACGAGCTTTACATCCACTGGCCCAACACATTCAGTTCGAAATTATTTCATTCAGAAATAATAATATATTTTTCAATAACGTGGTTGTACTTAATCAAGATGTGTATATTAGTCGAAGATATTGTAAACTGTAAATTTTCAGAACAATCTATATTACTTTGAACGATCTTTGTTTACATTTTAAATCGAAATAACTATATGGAAAAAAACCCGGAATACAGTGAAATAAAGAAATGTGATTAAAGAAATCTAAATCTTACCTTTCATCAGCTTAAAATTCCAATCCTTTTCGATTAAAACATTAAGATGTTATTTAAATCCTCATTTTCCCGCAATCGATGAAGTAAAATGGCAGTAATGAAAATCAAATCCCTCGAATCTTCTTTCTTTTTTAACGTAAGGATAAAATGGCTCAGTTGTATGGTACTAGATAAGGCCAACTTTTGCTCCAGCTTGACAAATTTTTTGTAGCGAGTACCAAGGTTTTCAACCCTGCAAAGAGAAAAATTTTTCTAGAATTTCCGTGGGCAATAGGGATTTCCTATGACTGATACACTCCAAATATGCTCAATAATACCATGCTGGCTAAACATCATTAGTTCTAGACCTTATTCTATTGGCCAACACTTCAGCGTCTCCATGGTGGTACGAAGAATCTATTCTTTAGTAATACAGTCGGTAGATTAATATATTTTAGTTATTTGAACAAACTGGAAATAAAAACAAATGATTGGTTTTAAGCGATGATGTTTTGAGGCATCGTATAAATAATCAAAACTATATTCTATTTATATAGCTTTGTTCGCTTAATTTTTTTATTAATTTACGAACTTTAAGTGGTAAAATAAAGCAGTACTTTATATAATCAAAGATCTTGATTAAATCAAGATCAAAAGCTATAGTAGAGTTGAATGTTGAATTGAAGATTTCAAAAGATGACTATATTAGTAATATTTATCTTTTCCGTCTGTCCAGGTTGTTTTCCTTGTTTTGTTTTGTTTGTTGTTTTTTTGTTGTTGTTGTTTTTTTGTTGTTGTTTTGTTGTTGTTGTTGTTGTTGTTGTTGTTGTTTTGTTTTGTTTTGTTTGTTTTTTTTTGTTTGTTTGATTTTTTCACCCTGTTTGCTAGTTCTGTGTTGTGTCTTTTATAAAACACAGCAGGAGTAAAAAGCTTCAAATTAAAGTCCACAGGAAAAAATGCTGCATAGAGACAATGGTCAATTTGCGGGAGACTATGTGTATAATTCAAATTACCGCTGGTGTCAGAATCAGTATATATTTATTATTATTCATTATATATTCAGTGTGCTTTAAAAACTTCCTGGGAGTCTCGAGACTGACAAAATAAATGACAGTAATTGATAGGGTATGATGAAATTACTAAGCGTGTAACAGCAATTTTTTTCTAGTTCCCCTTGCAGAATAATATCATGATCATCTCCTACTAATCGTACTACACAGTGGTCGAGATACCAACTCCTGCACATATCAATATGTACCTTTCGTTTGGTTCTCGCAAGACTGTGCAGCATTTTTTGGAATCGTTATATCGAAATAAATCACAGACTTTAGGGCTCACAGTAATAAACACACATAGGTGACGGACCAGTGGGAGTGGGGTAGTGATTTTAGCATATCATTTCTAGTAGGTCAAACTAGGTCTGTTAGAAATACGTTTGCAAATAATTAAACGGATGGACCAGAATATATTCATCAAATGATAAATGGCTTCTTTTTAAGTCATAGTACGTTTTTAGTTTATCTGGGTTCTAATAATATTGCAGACAATTCAAAGTAAAGTCATTAAATGGTCATTCGAGTTGGACAACCAATCAGAATGCCGATTTAAGAAGCAATAATGGCGTTTCTTTATACAGTACTACGTTTTTAGATTATTTAAGATTAAAGTAATCGGTACCTTATTCGTTCGTTCGTTCGTTCGTTCGTTCGTTCGTTCGTTCGTTCGTTCGTTCGTTCGTTTCGTTCGTTGAGGCGAACATGATTCGTTCTACGTTCAACAAATGCTGCATTTCATTCTTTATTCTGGTTTGCTTGACATTTATCTTCTTATGAAGAAAAACAGACTGCTTCATTTTAATAATGAATGAATTCCACTTCAATAGTTAAAAAAACTCTCGGGACCTTTCATGACGTATGACAATTTCACAATAATCATTCCAACTACTTCACAAATTAATGAAAGTGATGAACCTGCCTTCTTTTAGCGGATCGAGCATTACAATTACACGAGAAAAGACAAAATATTTCAAATATTATATGTTGTTGACCGGTAATAACTGTCAATAAGTGTTAACTGCTTTCCCGACGTTCAAGTCAATAAGTGTTTCGCTATAAATCAAGTGTCAAAGAAAAAAAGCATTTATTTGATTTTTTGATTATTTGATTTCCAAAAAACTTAGAAAATATTGGGAAAATAACTTCCGTATAGTTATTACGGGTCAACAACATAACATCCATATAAATAATATAGTTGCCTGCTGAAAGCCGTTGCCGGGGAAACATCGAAGCTTGTCTATACGTTCACGTGATACCCTCTCGCCTAATCAGAGTACGAGAAAAATGGACTTTGATAGTTGATTTATAACAAAGGTTTTTATTTTCATTAGAATAAACATGCATGTCTGCCGTATGATAAAGTTCTATGGTTCTGTCCATGGATCGTGAACTGATGGGGTTCCTGTGTGAATTTGGCGAAAATTATCGCGCCAAAACTCGCGCGTGTGCGGGTTCCAGGTTTGGGACTCTCGCTGCGCTAATTCTTACGTGTTTTAATTATCAATATGAAATGAGCTGCCAGACATGGGGCGGATAAAGATGCATATATACTACTCATACTCTGATATAAATGTATTATTATTACATTAGTTTTGTCATATACATGAAATTCATCTTGCTGGAGTTCGTGTCTAACCTAATCATGTTACTTAATAAAATTGAACAGAACGTAAGTTTCGTTTGCATATTTATTATCATTTACATTTTGAGTACATTCAGCATCCATTCATCCTTTCTTTTTCCCTTTTGAATTTTCTTCTTTCTTTCTTTCTTTTTTTTTTTTTTTTTTTTTTTTTTTTTTTTTCCCTTTCCTTATTCTTTTACTGATTTACTTTTGCATTTTTTATGTATATATATATTTCTCTTTTCTGTTCAGTTACTTTCTTTCTTTCTTTCTTCGTTATCTTTTTTTTTTCCATTTCCTTCCTCTTTCCTTGTTCCTCTTTTTTTCGTATTACCCTTCTCTTTTTTAATTATAGATTTCAATTATTATGGCTTCAATGGCACGATAATTCCCCATGGATTTTTATTAATACTCCAAACACTTCTGACATGTGCAAAAGTACTAGATCATCGCTATCAGGCTATACATTTCAATTATGAACATATGCATATATTGATTGATCGATTCTTTAATTCCTTAAACTTTCTCTTTCTTTACCCTTCTTAGTCTTCCTTTTATTATTTCCATTCTATTCCTTCCTTGCTTTCTTTCTTCAAATTTGCTTTCGTACGTAAAGGGCGTTATTTTCTAGTTCTTGAATATAAGTATTCGATATAAGTATTCAATATAAGTATTCAATATAAGTATTTAATATAAGTATCATTCGGCGACGTCTTTTACGCCGCACGCGATGCTTAAACTCTTCTTTGTGTCGTTAGTTTGTTAGTATTCCGCTATTCCTACTTTATTTTTCATACATACACATACAAAGATACGAATACGTGATTCAAAACTTTCCAAATTTTTTTGATAACAATGCCTATTTAACATGTGTGTGTATGTATATATACCAATAAAATATCTGCAATTAAGTATATCTCATATACATATGTGTTTTGTATTTCCATCATACGTCACTGACAGTTAATTACTTTATGGTACCAGTTCTGAGAATCTAATATATTAGATATCATAGCTTAGCCTTTTTCTTGAACCTTAAGGACTTTTCATCAAAACACAGTAATTTTGTCGTATTGGGGCCACGTCCAAGACATAGCTAAAAAACCACCATTGTACTAGCTGAAAGCCTAATAGTATAGTCAATAAGAGCACGCCATTGCTAATATCCAGTGTTTTTTTTTTTAATGATACATAAACAGACACCCACACACACACACACACACACACACACACACACACACACACACACACACACACACACACACAAGCACACGAAAACGATATCAGTAATTATAGGAAATCATTATTTTTTTCAAGAAAACCCTAGTAATAAACAACCACTTGAAAAAACTATCAGGGATGACATCCCATAATTTCTGATATCGTTTTCATGAACTTGTTTACCAAACTTACTAATTTGTGCAAATTCGTGCAACTTCTTTCTTACAAAGTTTTTCATGATTATATGGTGTGCACTCTTACTAGCTATAATCAATGTGTTGTATTTTTCTTTTTCTTTATGCTTTTAATCATGCTAAAACAACTCATACAGCAAAACTGTAACTTGGGCAAAGTAAATAGGGTACTTGTACAACTTCCCGATAAGCAAAACAAAACTCACGGTCTCTGTGGCCTTAGAGGATACCATGTCTATATGCAACAGATTTGGAATTCAACATTCGGGGGAAAGCTACAAGGCATCTTACAAACGTAATAGTGGAAATTGCCACTGGAAAATTTCTCGTTTTACACGATTTTTTCATTTAAGAATAGAACTACCGACCATCATCCCTCGTCCAAAGAGGTTTGGGAATTCCAGTTAACGTCAAAATACAGATCAGTGGAAGCTTAACCACAAAACGAGCAAGTATAATTCTTGAAGAACTTTGTACAGAGCACATGAGCACATGGTGATGAGGAAGACAAAGATTTTGAGTAAATGAGCAAATGGAATCGGGGAGATGATTAAAAGGTTAATATTTCAAGTAAAGCCTTTATGTGTGTTAATATTCGAGCACCAAAATTTTTGTAAAACTTTATTTTGGGGACTATCAATTTTTGGCGAATTTTTGAAATCGCAATATTCGCGAAATAACGTGTCACAAAAATTAAGTGGGATAAGTTATATTCCTCGATATCAAGTTATTCAGTATGTTTGAGACCATCGTTTGTGGCCAGTTATCCGCATTTGTGGCCTCAACAAATGCGCGAATACTTTACCATGTTTTTCCATATAATGGTTAATCATCTACCACATCAAGTCATATTCATTATCTTCAACCAAGCTAAGATTAGATTTGTTATTCCAGATGAATATGTATAGCCTTCTAGCATCTCAGATGTAAATAATGTAATTGATGTAGTTCCGCTTCTTATATCCGCCTATCAGAAGCCAATTCTCTCCAACAGCTGGTCTCTGTTTTATCTGGAGTTACTCTTGGCCTATTGAACAGAACTTAACATTAATTCAAAAATACTGTGTTGCACAAGGGCAGAATAGCTTTCAGCAGTAGTCAATCGTCTTAATCATGTTTCGACAAAGCACTGATCTTCTGCCTCTATGACACAGTGCAAGGGAATTAATCCTAAAAAACAAAAATGGAAGTGATCACCTGCAAGTGAATATATTGGTGTATTGACCGTTGAGTGAAAAATCGAGCTTTTTAGCTGGCCATCACTTGACAAACTTTACGTACTACGACAGTCATCATTTTCCTAAAGATCAAAGGTACTATTTTTGTTAATGTAAACAGATCATGCTTTATTATCGTAGTCTGAGCTAGTGATATATGATTTCCAAAGAGAAATCTATAAAAGTAAATTCATTTGTTTATTCCATTTTATTTTTTGCCTTTTTTTTTTTTTTTTTTTTTTTTTTTTTTTTTTTTTTTTTTTTTTTTTTTTTTTTTTTTTTTTTTTTTTTTTCTTTTTCTTTTTCTTTTTCTTTTTCTTTTTCTTTTTCTTTTTCTTTTTCTTTTTCTTTTCCTTTTCCTTTTTCTTTTTCTTTTTCTTTTTTCTTTTCTTTTTCTTTTTCTTTTTTCCTTTTTTTTTTTTAACTCCTTTTTCTTTTTTTGTAATTTTTTTCTTTTTTTGTAATTACTATATTTCATTTTTAGTTTTACGATAATTCAAATGTTTGGATTTTTTACAAAAAGAAAAATGTAATCCATGAAAATATTTTATTATTTTGAATGAAGTTATATTTCTTATCTTGATCCGACCATAAAACTTTGGTCCCCTTTTCTTGCTAGCATTACATGTTCAGTCATATATATCGATAAAAACTCATGGGATAACATTTGCCTATTCTTGATTCTATTCGGTTTATTCACCAAGGCTGATTACCGGGACTTAATTATTCATTTCAATCTATGGATTCATAAAGTTCCTTCATTAAAGTTCGAGGTGTTCCTGTCCACATCTGTTAACATTAGAAATTTATTGTTGACTATGCCTTGATCCAAACTTGGATTCCATGTTCTTGATGAGTTTTAATTTTAACTTCAACAGTGAACTTTTTTTTCCCCTTGTCGTTTTTAGTTTGCACACTTGTATTTTATTTCCTTTTTACTTATTTTTTGAACTAATTTTTATTATGTTTGTTATTATTTTTATATTTTATTCGTTATTATTTTCAGTTTATTTCAATTTTTTTTTTTAATGTTATATTTCCTTTTTTCAGGTTAGTGTGTGTGTGTGTGTGTATTTTGATATGTTTGTCATCTTTATAATCATTTTTAACACATTTGTTTAAGAGTAATTTACAATAAAAATCAATATGCAATGTAAACATCATTCCTTGCAGTTTATCATTCGACTTCTAATATTCGTCGTAAAATAAAAGCTCCAAGGCTATACAAATTTTAGCAAGATTTGTTATTTTTATTGATATCGAGGTAATTGATTCCTATTTTGGATTTTAATAATTTTGCTTATTCCATTGAACAGCTTTCTTGCAATGAGGCGTATTAATATATAAATGTGTTTAATATTTATTTATCAGTATTTTATAAATATAGTGTAAGTTACGTGTTCGGAGAAAAGTACTCATTTGTCTTTCTTAGTTTTGGCTTTACGTTGTTTTTTTTGTTTTTGTTTTTGTTTTTGTTTTTGTTTTTGTTTTTTTTGTTTTTGTTTTTGTTTTTGTTTTTGTTTTTGTTTTTGTTTTTGTTTTTGTTTTTGTTTTTGTTTTTGTTTTTGTTTTTGTTTTTGTTTTTGTTTTTGTTTTTGTTTTTGTTTTGTTTTATGTTTTGTTTTTGTTTTTGTTTTTTTTTTTTTTTTTGTTTTTGTTTTTGTTTTTGTTTTTGTTTTTGTTTTGTTTTTGTTTTTGTTTTTGTTTTTGTTTTTGTTTTTGTTTTTGTTTTTGTTTTTGTTTTTGTTTTTGTTTTTGTTTTTGTTTTTGTTTTTGTTTGTTGGTTTTTGTTTTTGTTTGTTTTTGTTTTGTTTTTGTTTTTGTTTTTGTTTTTGTTTTTTGTTTTTGTTTTTGTTTTGTTTTGTTTTTGTTTTTGTTTTTTTTTTTTTTTTTTTTTTTTTTTTTTTTTGTTTTTTTTTTTGTTTTTGTTTTTTTTTTTGTTTTTGTTTTTGTTTTTGTTTTTGTTTTTGTTTTTGTTTTTGTTTTTGTTTTTGTTTTTGTTTTTGTTTTTGTTTTTGTTTTTGTTTTTGTTTTTGTTTTTGTTTTTGTTTTTGTTTTTGTTTTTGTTTTTGTTTTTGTTTTTGTTTTTGTTTTTGTTTTTGTTTTTGTTTTTGTTTTTGTTTTTGTTTTTGTTTTTGTTTTTGTTTTTGTTTTTGTTTTTGTTTTTGTTTTTGTTTTTGTTTTTGTTTTTGTTTTTGTTTTTGTTTTTGTTTTTGTTTTTGTTTTTGTTTTTGTTTTTATACAGAGCTTAATTTTCGCTATTTGTCTTCCAAAATTGTATGTCATTCCGGAGTGATTATCTCGGGGGGAAAAAACTCGGGACACTCCATTTTTCTTTGCATTTTTGAAATCAGCATAACATTTCAGGTTAAATAAGCTTCAATTTTTAATTTTCTGTATATTATTTACCAAAGTAATCTGCCTCCTTAAGACACTCATATTACCGCTGCGTAGATAGATATACAGACGTCATAGCACAGCCAATAAGTTTTCATTAACTCCACTGTATTTATTTTTCCCTCGTGATGTTATGTTATTCACACTGAAGCCGCGAAATGCATCTAAGAAAGTGTCCTTTATATGAAAAAAATTATGCACAAATTTTGGCAAGATCTTTATTATTATTATTATTGAAATCGAGATCGATTAATTCGGTCCTATCTTGCTTATTCCATTGAACAGCTTTCTTGCAATGAGACGTATTTATATACACTTATTTCAATAAAGTTAGTCACTTGAAAAGCTATAATGCTGAGGCCGACAAGGATTATGGGTAAATTCATTTTACACGTTCAACCGCTTGATAACTGTTGATGGACTTACGAATCTTTTACCGGTTATAGTCTCACCTCTTCTGAGCATCATCGAGCTGCAGTTTGTATTAAAAAAGCTTTGTATATATATGCTTTTTTGATATGAAAAGTTTCCCATGATGCTCAGTGATCTCAGCTTTCTAGGTTTTTGGTGACTAGCTTTATTGAAATAAGTGTATAAATGTGTTTCATATTTATTTAAAACACTCATATTGCCGCAGTGTAGCCTAGATATACAGACGTCATAGTATAGCCAATAAGTGTTTAGGTCTGTGTTCATTAACATCGCTGTATTCGTTTTTTTTGTTTTTGTTTTTTTTGTTTTTTTTGGTGTTTTTTTTTTGTTTTTTGTTTTTTTTTTGTGATGTAATATTATTCACAAAACCGCGAAAATGACCTAAAATAGTGTCCTTTATATACATACAAAAGTATTAGAGTTTGTAGAAAATTAAATGAAGACATGAATAAGGAAAATAATTAAACTTCACACTGTGAAAAAATTATAATTCCATTCTAGTATTCATCAATTCATAACAGCTGTCCTATTTGTCATAAATAATAGAAACAACAGCCTTATTTATATTTATAACCGTATTTCAAAGTGTAAAAGTACTGATAACTACATTTCTAAAATCCGTAGCCAGATGAGTAAGACATTTCCTTATATACTTTCCTCATTGAGAAAGAGCCAGTTTTGCTCTTGATGTAGTTGTTGTACCGTTGTACATGTTGGCCTTTTTTCTTTTTTTTTTCGTTGTTGTTGTTGTTGTTTTTGTTGCTTTTTTTGTTGTTGTTGTTGTTTTTTTTTGTTGTTGTTGTTTTTTTTTTTGTTTGTTTGTTTGTTTGTTTTTGTTATTTGTTCATTTTTCTTAAGCTGTTTTATTTTCTTCTTGCCGCTTCTTCTTTTTATGATTTCATATGCTTATTTCCCTTTGTCTTCCCCTTTAATTTTTTAAAAAGATATAACTAGCTAAAAACTAGTATGAGCTGCGTCGGTGTTTCTAATGAAACAGTAATGATGAAAAGGTAAATTATACACCGTGAAAAGATGAAAAAACTTATTGACGTTTCGGACGCCAGTCCTTCGTCGGAGTAAAGCTCTCCGACGAAGGACTAGCGTCCGAAACGTCAGTAAGTTTTTTCATCTTTTCACGGTGTATAATTTACCTTTTCATCATTACTTTAGTTTCTTTAAATTTTTTTCCTTCTTCTTTTCTTTCTTTCTTTCACTCATTCATTCTTTCTAGTTTCTTTCTTTCCTTTTTTCTGTCTATCTTGCTTTTATTGTTTTGTTGGGGTTTTTTTTGGTTTTTTTTATTTATTTATTTATTTTTTTTAAATTTTATATTCTTTTTTCTTTAATTAGTTTCAAATCTGCTAAATACCGATCATTTCCTTTTCCTTTCTTTGAAAATCAGCAGGCTAACTACTCCAACGGAAAATTTCAATTTAAAATATATTCAAATTGGACACTACTGTAATAGCCACAGGCAAAGTGTAGTTAGTTCGTATAATAGCCATATGCTATCAAAAGAGTTTTTCAGTTGTAAACACAGCCGGTGATAGTGAACTAAGTGTGTTTGAAAAGCGAGTACAAGGCTCATTATATATATAGTATACTCGGATTTTTTTATTGAACCTATTGATTGCTACTATTAGTTTGGAACCATCATTCAAGCGGCTCTTACAGCGTTTTCAAAAAAGACCTTCATTAAGACGGTTGTTATGACAAACTAGTTATCATTCGTTTGTTCAGCTCAGAATTGATCCCTAGCTACTTAACTTCATCATTCTTTGCATTTTGCATCATTATCATAAGATGAACTGCAAAATTGAAAAGACTGTTAGTGTTCATAAATCAAAGAAGATAGACTTGTAAAGTGAGAACGGAAACGTTGACAGTATTTTGATACATGTATCTTATTAGACATTTTAGGGTGCTGTATAAAAGAGGATATTTTTTTCAAGTCTGCAAGAACGTGATCAGTACACAGCGGTTAGAGACAGTGTCTTATCACCGCGGCATGCCCACCCATATCAACCCTAACTATTTTGCCAGCTATCCCTAATATTCCTATAACTATTTTGCCATTTTTTAAAAAAGCTTTCTCTCTTATTACAAATTTATTGACGTTTCATGGCAATTGGCCATAAATTTTAAAACGATAGATTACCTTAAATAAACGAAATATATTTGATCGAGTCTATTCTTAAACTACATGAATGTAAAACCCCGACACATACTGAAAAAGTACGTGCAGCAGTTAAGTAGATCAATTAACACTTTTTATGCAAATACAGTTTTTTACGGATGCTCCTACGGATGTTTTATGGGTGTATCATGCAATACTCCCATTTCGAGTTCGCCTTTGCTCAGTCCTAGCCTCGATTATGTACAAATGTGTTCCAATTCTTTTATTAAGGTGCACTGTATAGTAAGGTCTGTATGAACTACGGAACAATACGGGTTTTGGTTAAATAGCGGAATATTATAACACACAACCGAGACTATTAAAGGCTTCAGGGACGGATCAAGGATTTTACAAAGGGAGTGGGTGATCTTATTCAAAGCTCCTTGAAGGTATCTATTCTCCATCGTTATTAACTAAAATGGCTGTCGAGCTGGATAACCAATATGGAACATGAAAACGAGGTTTTGCACGGATGAACGCTGCTGATATGAACTACAGGCTCTCTAGACGAAAATGTGCAAAACTGACGGAATCTCAATATGAATCGATGGTTATCAGTATTAGTTATATGTCGCATATTTTGGTGTCATCAATTTCTTGTCTTCTTGCTTTTTCATTTTATAATTATAATCATTATTACGATTAATGTGATCCATATTGTGTTCTGATAATCATTATTTACAATAATGACATCGTTAACATAATTAACATCAGTTTTAACCATTTGTTGTGTGTTATTATTATTATTATTATTACTATTACTATTATTATTATTATTATTATTGTTACTATTATTATTATTATTATTATAAATAACTTTATTGACAATAATAATTAACTAATAATTCATTATAATATGAGACGTGATAAGAATATTGCTATAATTATAAAACAAAAAAGAAAAGATTATGAATATAAAATAACAAATCTATATAATATATACTTATTTATCTATGAAAACATATTTGTAAAAATAAATTAATAGCTCAAAACACGAGTCCAGCTCTTCACAATGATATAATACTATATTAAAACTATACATTTATTATTAAAATCTAAATATTTCTAAATTTCCGCTACATTGGGGTTAAGATTAAAGTCATTCAAGAATTCATTGTCCATAAAAAAAGGGGTTCTTCTCCCCCTGATTATTATTATTATTATTGTTATTATTATTATTACTATTATTATTATTATTATCATTATTATTATCATTACTATTATTATTATTATTATTATTATTATTATTATTATTATTATTATTTTAGTTCCGTAGATATATTCGTTAACTCAATGTCGAGATACAAACAGAAACCATTTCCTGTGCTTTCTGCACTCCAGCTTATTGGCTGTATATGTTGTCTTACCGGTAAGTAGGAATCTTTCGTTCTTTCACGTGTGATAGATCAAAAATGAGTGTCATAAGCGCAATAGATATCACTGATATAAGCATTGTTTGCAACGTTGTTATCAATGACGTATTGAAATAACTACTGACCAGAATTCTATAACGTTTTTATTTCGAAGTTTTGCTATTGCTATTGCTACTGCTGCGGTATTGCTATTTTGCTGTTGCTATTGTTGTCTTTGCTGTTGATGTTGCTACTGTTGTCTTTGCTGTTGTTGTTGCTACTGTTGCCTTTACTGTTGTTGTTGCTACTGTTGTCTTTACTGTTGTTGTTGCTACTGTTGTCTTTGCTGTTGATGTTGCTACTGTTGTCTTTGCTGTTGATGTTGCTACTGTTGTCTTTGCTGTTGATGTTGCTACTGTTGTCTTTGCTGTTGTTGTTGCTACTGTTGTCTTTGCTGTTGATGTTGCTACTGTTGTCTTTGCTGTTGATGCTGCTACTGTTGTCTTTACTGTTGTTGTTGCTACTGTTGTCTTTACTGTTGTTGTTGCTACTGTTGTCTTTGCTGTTGATGTTGCTACTGCTGTCTTTGCTGTTGTTATTGCTACTGTTGTCTTTGCTGTTGATGTTGCTACTGTTGTCTTTGCTGTTGTTGTTGCTACTGTTGTCTTTACTGTTGATGTTGCTACTGTTGTCTTCGCTGTTGTTGTTGCTACTGTTGTCTTTGCTGTTGTCGTTGCTACTGTTGTCTTTTCCGTTGTTGTTGCTACTGTTGTTTTTGCTGCTGTCGTTGTTGCTGCTTGTATTATTGTTTCTGCTGCTGTTGTCATTGCAGCTATTGTTGCTGTTGCTACTGCTGTTGTTTGTCGTTACTGCTGTTGTTGCTGCTGTTGTTGTTGTTGTTGTTTGTTTTTTTTTTGGTCATTGCAGCTGTTTTTGATGTAGCAGCTGCTGTTGTTTGTCGTTACTGCTGCTACTGTTGTCATTGTTGCTGTTTTGTGCTGCTGCTGTTCTTCTTGCTGCTCCTTCTGTTGTTGCTATTTCTGTGGCAGATGCAGTAGTTGTTACTGATTAAATTTGGTCCTGAATATATTTTAGTACCACTTTGTCTTGCTGACAATAACGAGACACAACAACATGAAAGGCTTTACCAAAAGGTTTTCAACACAAAGACCAACTTCCTTCCATCAAAGAATCATGGAAAACCTCTAAAAGTTAAATTTGGGTTTCATCTTATAAACATCGTCGAAGTGGTGAGTGTATGAATATAGATATCAATATGGTGACTTTTAATTTTGTGAAAAACCGCGGCTCGGAAAATATTCACCGATAATCACGCGAATAATTGTTAAATTATTCTGACGCTGAAATTAGACTAACCCCGAGTAAAAGGGTCTGTGATCCATGAACATATCCCGATGTTCAGTGCACGAAATCAAAAATGGCCTGATTGATTCGAAAAGTAAATTTTTACGCGGGTGTTAAGATTCAACTTTTTTTTGCGTCAATCAAACAAAGTTAGGTCTTCAGACATTTGTCCCCCTTTTCTAAACTGTATTGATTTTTTTATCCCCAGAATGCCAAGATGCAGTTTATTACAGTATACGCCTGGATAATCCAGGTATGTCAGCTTATGTATGATGTTTTTCTCTGTGGTTTAACGTGTTGGAGTTCCTGTGGATTGCGTCCCATAAAAAATAGCAATATACACATTAAATATAAAGCGCTCGTTTTGGCATGAGTACACAGGAGCCTTATACTAAGGAATCTCTGTGGATGTACGTTATAAGAATATTTAAACCAACGCCAAGTTTTTTGTTGTTGTTGTTTTTTTTAATGTGTATGTTGCATGCTGTTACTGTTTTGTCTCTCCTTACGAAACTTAGAAATCACGGGCATACAAAAGCAATGCTAATACATTAATACACTAATACTTTGTATAAGCCACAAGAATTTGCTAGTGGAAATTTGAAGGTGTTGTATGATTGTGTCATCTGACAGAAATGGAATAACCATCTCCTCAAGTGGAACCCTAAAGAATACAATGGAATAGATAAACTAAGCGTCAAGGCCGAAAACATATGGGTCCCAGATATCCTGCTATATAACAAGTAAGTTAACAATAGTAACCGGTAGGGACCCGGTTCGATATGGGTCCCAAATATCCTGCCATATAACAAGTAAGTTAGTAATGGTCCACGTTAGGGACCCGGTTCGATATGGGTCCTAGATATCCTGCCATATAACAAGTAAGTTAGTAATGGTCCCCGTTAGGGACCCGGTTCGATGTGGGTCCCAGATATCCTGCCATATAACAAGTAAGTTAACAATAGTACCCGGTAGGGACCCTGTTCGATGTGGGTCCCAGATATCCTGCTATATAACAAGTAAGTTAACAATAGTACCCGGTAGGGACCCGGTTCGATATGGGTCCTAGATATCCTGCCATGTAACAAGTAAGTTAGCAATGGTACCCGGTAGGGACCCGGTTCGATATGGGTCCCAGATATCCTGCTATATAACAAGTGAGTTAGTAATGGTACCCGGTAGGGATCCGGTTTGATGTGGGTCCCGAATATCCTGCTATATAACAAGTAAGTTCTGACATCTGTTGTGAGGGTCGAGTGCAAAAAAGGATCCCCGGTTGGAATCTGATACTATTGGTTTTGGTAGTGCGTACCGGGGACTATTTCGAAAGAGATACATACACGTGTGCACAAAGAAGAAAAAAGAAAGATCTGCGCAAAAGAAAATACAAGATAAAACAAATCAAGATTTCCATTGTTTTTCCATTTCCATCATTAGTTTAGATGAACAAGATCGTGTTGGCGGTGGGCCTAGCACCTATAAAACAAGAGTAGTCATTGATAGCAATGGCACTAACGTCTGGGCCAGCCCAGTAATGTTTAAGAGTTTTTGCCGCATCCAAGTGAGATACTTTCCTTTGGACAGTCAGACATGTGTGCTGACTTTTGGCTCATGGACCAATAGTCTCCGACACTTGGACTTAGAAGCCATAGATATAGAGTTCCCGACAAAATACTTCACCAAGAACGGGGAGTGGCTAGTGTATAACATTTCGTTATATCGGACTGAGGATGCATTTCCATGTTGTGACGATCGTTTCGCACAATTGAACTTCGCGATCTATATAAGTCGAGAAGCCTTTGACTATCTAATCAACCTCATCGTTCCTTGCTGTCTTATCTCCTCAATGATATTTTTGGGTTTCATTCTGCCTCCAGAGTCAGGAGAGCGTATTGGTCTGAGCATTACAGTCCTATTAGCAATGACAGTGTTTCAACAGCTCACCTTCGAAATCATGCCAGCCTATGACTTTCCCATTCTTGGCCAGTACTATTTTGCCATCGTCTTGGAAATCAGTGCATCTCTGGTTGTGACAACTGTCATTCTTAACTTTTACCACCGCACTGACAGGAAAATGCCTGGGTGGGTCAAAAAACTTCTGCTTCACTGGATGTCACGTTTGGTATTCCTCCACGGGGAAGTTAAGGCGAAATATTCAATCAATCAATGGCCACCCTTGAATGCAATCCTACAAATTCACACTAAGCAATTAAATGACAAAAAAGACCAAAGACCTATGACCCTGCACAAGAGGAATGACACAGCTGGGTCAGCAGGTGCTGGCTATGGTGATAACATATATGGCAATGATCAAGCGCTGGATAATGAAGGAATTGAAATGCGAGGACCATCACATATCAATACCTATCCCTTTAATATAAAAGACATGGATACCAGAGGAAACGAAAGGAAAGAAAATCGAGATCTTGAAGACAAAGAGCGCAAACTGAGGCACTGGGAGTGGACGCTGGCCGCTCGAATCCTTGATCGCTGTGTCCTAATTGTGGCGATTTTTCTGGGAATCATCACTGTCACCGCTGTCTTCCTCCGCGCTCCGGCCTTGTGGAAAGACATTAAAGGGTTGACTGTTGATAACCCTATTAACATCACTCGTAGTTTCCTCCCTTGAAAAATACGCCAGGAACTTCTTCAATAGATCACGTTCGAGATTAAAATATTAAAAATATTATTTAGAATATTATATATAAGTATATTGCACTCTTTTCTCTCTTGCCTCGGTTGTAGAGAATCAGAGTCAATACTAGAAAAGAATTTCTCTTCAAACAAAGTGTAAAATATTAAGTACAATGCATGTATTTCAAATCAACATTTAGATGTAAAATATGAAATAAGTGGATCCTAAGTGACTTTTTTAGTGTTATAACGACGTTATGAAGAAAAAAGCTATGCTATATATCTACCAATATTTAATTTATTATTGGAATCAAATATTGTCATACAATATTGGTATTCCAAATCTTGGTAACGATCAGCTGAATGAATCCACGAACCTTACTAGCAGCCTTCATCGAAGGGCAAACACTGCTCTCCGTGCCATCATTCATGTCGAATGCTATTGACTCATGGGCCATGAGGGCGATAGGACTAATCGTTTGAGTCAAATCCAACTAGTCGGTCAAATATATAGATGCAAACAAGTTTTGAAAATAAAGTTAAATTCAGTGTTTTGTTTTCAAAGCTAGCAATATATTTTCACTCTCGTAGGATATAACTTATCGGCCTAGTAGTAGGTCATCCAATCATAACGCAGCATGAACGATCGAAAGACCGCTATTTGAATTTGAGTAAATATACATATATATTTCTTAACGCTGTTAGTAAGTAAGTAAGTAAGTAAGTTTATTAAGAAATTACATCGCAGCCCTTAGGCTGAATTACGTAACTATTTACAATCATGAAAAAATGTAATATATCTATAAAATATCTATAATAAATAAGCTAAATTTTATCTTCGGATGTATCTATATATATAGTAAATAAAATTATATGATGGAAATGGCACACAGGCGTTTGATTAATACTAGACTTGAGGGTTTTCCAGGTTCTCCGGTTTTCCTCAACTCCTAAATTCCAATTCGATCATGGAATGAGGGCCACAGGTTTGTTAGCCACTGGCTATTAAGTGCTACCCTCGTGAAAAAAGGACGTCATAAAAGATGAAAAACTTACTGACGTTTCGGACGCTAGAGAGCACGCACTAAGCCCATGCACAATAGTTAGTACTAATTAATACTATTTCATACAGAATCAGTTGTTTTCTATTGTTTAGTTATCACTATTTAGTGCTAAAAATTAGTATTTGTTTCACTGTTTTAGTGTGAGCACTCTGGTCCTTCGTCGGAGTAGTTTTTAGCTAGTTATCTCTTCTTCTACGAAGTTGGTGTATTGCTTCACACTTCTTACGTAAATCGCTCTCTATAGAATTATCAAAAAATAAAAGAATAGATTGATTAATACACTTGCGGTTAGTTGTTGTTGTCAGTTTATTTATTGATATAATACATAACTAAAATATTATATGAAAATAATAATAATAATAATGATAATAATGATAATAATAATGATAATAATGATAATAATGATAATAATAATGATAATAATTTTTTTTTTTTTTTTTTTTTTAAGAAAAATAATAATTTTTTTAATTATTTTAAAGAATTAAGTAAGTAAGAAAGACAAGCAACGTATTATATTTGAAGGAACAGTCTGTAATGTAGGAGAGATACTTGATAGGGATAAAAAGAAAACTGTTAAATATACTGACTTAAGATCTAGTCTTAAAAGAATGTACCCTGGATATAAAGTAACACAAGTTAACATAGTATTTGATTTTCTATCTGGGTATCACACGGATTTGATTAGTAAACTGGCTGATGTAGGCCTCACTGATGGTATATAAAAATTGTAAGAAAGTGTCAGAAATGAGTTATTTCACAGAACTGTGAGATTGTGAAACGTCTGTACAATTGTTAAATTTATATACATCTTTGTAAAACCAGTCATGCAGATATTTGCTTAGACTATTCATGCCCGCAATATTCTGTATTCATGTGGCAAAAATGTCTGAAGTCTGAAGTTGAAATAAACATATTATAATAATAATAATAACAATAATAATAATAATAGTAATAATAATAACGGCTTTATTACAGCATATCCACATAGGTGGCTCTTCATCTGCAATACATTAAATAAATAGCGTAAGATAAATTCTAAATATAACAAAAATAATTGAGGTAATCATCAATTACAATTAAGAGAAGAAAAAATAGATATATATATAATATATGAGATTTAGGGCATATTCACAATTAAGAAGTCTTTGCGCTATTCATTAAGTGTTTAGAGGTGTAATTAAAAAAATTGTTTGTGATGGTACAGTTCCTTATGAATAAATAGAGGATAATATTATTACACGGTGGTGCGTAGCCTAGCTTAGCCTGTGAACATGGCTTTGGGATTTTCAACAGTTGTGTCCTTTTCTAAGAAAAGGAAAAGGCGTTGAATGCACTGACTATATGCCGAAAAAGAATACACAGAAGAGCTCAGTTATTATTGTTCAGACTGAATTCGACTGGCTTACCATATTATTCTCTCAGTGTCTGCTGCTATAGGGAGAGTTAGTTATACAATGGACTACTTCGACGATTCGGCGGCCATCTTGAATCGCAAGGCATTATGGGTCGTCCAAATTAGACAAAACTTTGTTACAGTAATGGCTTCGATTGACATTTACGGTTCACAACAAGACAATTTGATAAGAGTTGAATTAAAATAATATGAACATTTCCACAACTGAAGAAATTTTTTCTCAAATATCGTGGGATCGTCATTTCAGCATCGTTATTTTGTTTTGCCTTCTGGGCGACCCGCGTCGTCGAAGTAGTCCATTAAAATGACTTCTTTGGATCACACTTCTTCTTACAGTTCGCTGGGTCAGTTCTGAGCGCTATACAGAGGTGTCAGTTCTTTGGATCATTTTGTTTAACCAAAAATCAAAAATCTTTGGAAGTGAATTTCTATTTTATTTTCTTATTTTCTTATTTTTCTTCGAGTCCTCGTTAATGTGATGCATTCTACTGTTTCGACTCCGGCGGAGTTCCACAAGAACCGAGACGGCCTAGCTTGACTGTTTGTATTGTGAAAGTCGTGCATTCTTTACTTTACCTGTTGGTATTTGTGAATATCCGAGATTGCATCTTGGACACTTAAGATGCTTAAAACTGTTTCATTTTGCACAGGCAGCCCAAACAATGTATTTATGGTGTACATACACACTACAAATACATTGCTTGGGCTGCCTGTGCATTCCGACTAAATCCTTTACCCTGGTTTTTGACATTTTAAGTAAATAAAATTTCATAAGTAAATTCTAAAACAAAGGGACGAGTCAGTGTTTAATTATTTCAGCACTTTTATTTGTCTTAACTCTACATTTAATTAGATTTAAGCAAGCACCATATTTGATCAATCATTATTTATCATTGTTCCAAGTGCATTGCCCATGTGATGTCCGTTATCGTGTCCGTTTGGTCTGACGTCAATGTCCACGTGACTGAAATAAACCATAAAATTAATATTAACTATTAGACACAATTAATATTAATAATAGTACATTAAAATTGCTTCTTTCTCTGTTTGTCCAATTAATATAATTCGTTCAACCCCATGTTCTATCACGTTAATTCTTTTAGTACATGAATTTCTTTGTCTAATATTGACGTTTGAGAAGATGATACAAACGACCACTTTTCCTTGGGCGTAATCTTTTCATAGTTCAGACCACGTGTCATTCTCTAGAGTATCATTTTTTGTTTAATGGTTGCACGTGTAAAGAACATGAATATGAATACAACTCAAACAAACAATCTTGTTCTTAAGAGAATAACACGTGTTTTGAAGTGGGAAAACATTAGATACACTAAAGTTAAAGCTAAAGAGGTCTATTGTTGTACAGGTCATTCAGAAGAAAAGGTAACATGACCTTGTAAATATAAACTCGTTTAATAATTTGCTTAGTATCTCTCCAATATTTATCTTATCTGAGTTTATATTACCTTCTTTCCTTGATTCAAATTCCTTTTGTGTCCTCCCTACCCCATCCCATTACATGGACAGGACAATGAATATTTACAAGCACTGCTAGTGAGTAAAAACAATCGTCATTACCTTAGCACAGTCCACACATATATTGGCAGTACGACCTGGCAAACTTTCCCATTCTAGTCTTTGGTGCGATGCAGTTCAATGGAGTAACCAACTGATTACAAAAAAGAATAAAACAAGTTTATTCATCTACTTATTCGTTTACTGCTCTTCATTTATTTAACCAGCCATTTGCTCATCCACTTATCTATCCATTCGTTTATTCATTCATTCGTTTCTACATTCATTTCTTCATTCATTTCTTCATTCATTCCCTCATCAATTTAGCCACTCTCTCCATCCATCCATCCGTCCATTCGTTCATTCAACTATCAAATCATTAATTCATTATTTCATCCATTCATTCATTCATTCACAAGATTCAGTTTGCCAATTTATAAGGATAGTCTTACTTTTCCACAGATGTTTTTCTTGTAATTGTTGACACACCCACTTCTCGCTGTGAAAAAAGAAAACAATTTGCTTTAGTTTTGCTTCCAGGAACACGGTTTTTATCACACGTGTAAACTTGCTTGAGTATACCCAGTCTCTTCAGTTACTTCAATCGGCGTTGGACTGGTATCAATAGGACAAAAGAATAACAATGACAACTCTTCAGTCGACTGGATTTCTACGGCATTCAGTTACTTAAACATTAAAATAATCTCTCCGCGCCATAAAGATAAACCTTCCTTGATAGAAATAAGAATAGAGGCTTCACGTAATGGCAGCCATGACAGGAGGCAGGAAAAATTGAAAAAAAACTGGTTTAGTATGATGTACATGAGAAAGAATTCACTTTCCCAGGGGAAAGATGCTCTATTGTTGAGCCAAATGTCATTTTTGCCATCACCTGATGGTGCAAAGCCTCTATGCACTATTTTCTTAAACTTAAAGGAGCCTAGCTTTTACACAATCTTTCGCAAAAGCAATCAAGTAGGCGACTTTTTATTAGTCATAATTTATGTATTGAAAAATTTAGTAGTACTTACCATCTTCTCTTTCGTCTCTCACTGAAGGAAAAACAACAAAATAAAGAACTTAGCTTGATGATTTTCTATTTTCAATGTGAAAAAAAGGTTAGAAGAATATCTACACACAAATTCCAATTACAAAGTTACGATGTTTACAAATCTTTAGGTGCCTCTCGCACTTTACTTAATTAGCGTAAGCATTTTCAACCTATTTAGACGGTTTACTTATGATTTTCTCATGCAAACCAATTTCGTTTTTAGCTTAAATGAGGGTTTTCAATTTTACAGCTTGTCGTTGATTGAACTTCATTCAGTTTCACGTGAAAGCTAAATAAACTGCGTATAAATTCACTAGTTTTGCAATTTTATTGTATTTTATATGCACTTTACTATAACCGTGGTAAATTCAATAAGAGAATAAAAGCTAAATATTTCAAGTGAAAATTTAAAAAAAAAGTTTTTTGAACGGGTTTTTCAGTTGATTTAATCCAATCAAAAAATGCTTATCGTTAAATAATGGATCTGCCGTTTAATAGATCCGTTTGATTAAGATTAATTTAATTAATTAAGATATTATGAACGTTTGAAGGACTAAGGGAAGTTAAGAACTAGAGCAGAGGAAGCATGACAACAAAATATAACAGTAAAGAAAGAAATCATACTAAATGCTTACAAATGGAGAGTAGCTCTTGCTCATTAGCACTGATCATGGCGACGCCAAGAAGGACAACAAATACAATGACCATGGATTTCATCTTGAAAGATTGAGATTTCTTGAACTGCTTCTTTGAAATGTGTTTTTAAAGTCTTGAGCTACTGAGATGTGTTTGTTGCTAGCAGAACCTCGTATTTATACAAATGCGATGTACACTCTTGCACAGCTGTAAACATCGTGGTATTTCTTGTGGGATAAAATTTATTTTTTTAGTAAAGAGAGTTTTATTTTGTGGCTAGGCTATTGCCCGCCAATGCGCAATATATTAATCCCCATTAGAGGCAGACGAGAGAACACAGTCTAATTGAACAGGCAATTAATAATCTCATTATCAATAGAGATCTGCAACCTTTTAGATGTGCGGTATCAGTGCGCTATTTCTATAGCTTTAACTTATCACTAATAACTAAATATTTGAAATTCTTTCATGCCGCATGAACGCAGCTAGCACTTAACTGGCTTCTGTTTGCAAACCGATTTCTTACTACTTAAGAAAAATCTTAAAATAAAGTAAATCTCCAAGGTTTAAGAAAACAATGCCAGTATTTTCTGACAGCTGGAGAAATTATCATTGGCATAATAGCCTTGCTTTGTTATTTTGTTTTTTTATAACAGTTTGTAGATTAAATGGTTTTTTAATGATTTAACTGTGGGTTTGATCGCGGTATCGTAGGATTTTATCAAAAACGTACCAGGAAATTTAGATAACTCTTATAGAGCATTCAGTGTGGTAAGGCATCATATCAGACTTGTTTAAGAATGGGAAATCATCCCATTTTCCAGTCGTTTGGAATTCCAGTAATGAAAACAACCCATGCAAATCTTGAAACAAATTTCTTATAGCAATAAAGCCCACGAAGCTAGTCACGGGTATCAATGCAATAAGTTGAAAGTTTACGTAAAACGATTAACGGCATGACGATAAAAACAAAGTTTTTCTTCGGAGTGCATACCATATACATCCGTGAAGAAGTTAACTAATACAATTGCAAAAATAAGTGCAAGGTTTTGTAGCAGGTCTACGGTTTGGTCTACTGAGGTATACTGAAATCACTAATTGGTGCAAAATATTTTACAACGTTTTGGACGGATATATGCACTGACTCTATTGTCTAGTACTATTTCATAGTACTTTTTCACGGTGAAATAGTTAAAGGTTTAACATAGAACAGAATCTCATTTATATTCTTTTCTTTTGTGCCCAGTTGAGTTTCATACATTAAAAAGTAATCAGTATTTCACCGGTGATAAATTAAGTATAAAATCGCTTGCTTATTTGCACTTGGTAACTATCATAAGCACTAATTTAAACGGCTTAAAAATGATTGAACATTTTGAATGACAATTTTGTTGTTATTTAGTGGCATTCGTTGTAAACCTCAGTATATTTCATACATGCATTTAAGTAAGGAATCCAACCACCTTTTAGAGGTTTATCTTGGCGTTAATTGATCTAATGCGCAAATTCTTTCTTTTTTCTTTTTTTTAGAAAATTGAAACCGTTTAATATCTTACCTTAAATCTCTTTGTTTTGCCTTTGAAGGAATGCGCGAAAAAACCGCCTGGTTACCATGGCAACTAAGCCCATGAACGTATTTCCGGGTCCAACTGCTCACAAAAACCGCTAAAAGAAAGCGAAAAATAATTGCAATAATCTAACCTCTACCTGAAACAATAACACTGACTTTAGACAGCAAATCCTGTCATTATGATAAAGATACCCGCAGTGGCGGATCCAGGATTTTTCAAAGGGGGGTTCCGTTTCTTAAACTGTGTATAATTCTCTTTTGTTTAGTCGATGTTTGACAAAAAAAAGTGGCTCTAATCACCTAATTTACTATCTAGTAACGGAACTTAAGAGGCTGTCTCTGTAAGAACCACATAACCATTTTGGATGAAAAAATAGATTTCTTTCAAACTTTGTGTGTGAGTGTACCCTTCCAAGGTTATTTCCAAAACACATTTTGTTTTGTGTCTCGGCGCTTTTTTGCAAAGTTTCAGGGGGGGTCCCCTTGGGGGCCAAATTAGTGATTTTGACTACTTCTCATTCATGAAATTTGGGCGATGTTTAAAAATTCGTAATTCCATAACAAATCATCACAACACTAAATCCTTCCATGTTATAGTAGATATATATCTTATGCAAAGATGGGTGGCCTTAAAGTTAAATATGAACTTATTTATATCTAGATATTTTAATTTTACCGACCATCGATAATCGACTTTGACCAGTTGGCTAAAATATGGCTTAGGAAAAAAAATCAAAACTCAAAAGTTAGACTTCGTAGGACTATAATATTTGAGTACTGCAGAGATAAAAGGTAGTTCTTACAGAAATTAAAATAATATTTTGCGGCCAGCAGGTTTTGAGAAGTGAACAGGTCGACAAACTTTCAGTATTTTTGAGATTTAATGTGTTACGTCAAAAAGGTGCAAATAGCTTTGAATGCGATTTATCTTTAAATGTATATAAATTCACTGTTTAAACTGGTCTAATATATTTTTAAAACATTTTAACCACACAAATTGTAAAAAACGGTTTTAGAAAACAGTATTGGAATCGAAAGACTGATATCACAACATGCCTTAACTGTAAGGTAAAATGCTGTATACTGTCATAAAATACAACGATAAGTTCACTCGAAATAAATAACTGTAAATTATTTGCACGATGAACAAATATCAATCGATAAGCAAATCACAAGATTATTTGTTCATATTTTGCCTACAACCAAAAAGAAATCCAAATAATCCAGATAAACATGCCTTTGAAAACGAGTAATCATCTGCAGTTCGATACAACTGTCATGTTGATACATTTAGGCCCAGAAGCAAGGGTGGATCCAGGGTAGTTTACGTGATTTCCGTAAACTACTCAATTTTTTTCAAAGCTACACATTTCTTTCTAAATAATGACAAAATATGTGTATTACATTATTCTAGCAACTACTAGAAACGACTCACTTGGTTGTTTTTCAGTTAATTAATTAAAGAAAAGTCAAACAAAAATGAGTAATCTCGTCATTTCTGCCGATTTCTTACCGATTCCCGCAAAAAGTTTCGGGTTTCGGATATCTCCGTCGGTACGCATCGGAATGCTATCGGAAAACGATCGGAAAACAGCCTTTGTCAAATAGAACCTCAGGGAGTGAGCGTGCGTAGTTGTAGAGCTAGGCCGGTGTGATAATCGTAAACTACTCAAAGACTTCTCTGATTGGCTGGAAACACATTGATTGTTTTGGAAACCACTCAAACCCTTTTCTGATTGGCTATCTACTTTGCAAACTACCTCATAAACTACCAGCAAAACTATAAAAAGCTAGGCCTACCCCCGTTGGGTCTCTTTCGTTCTTATGATTAGAGTCATAGACTTGCTGTAGTTTGAACGAAGGATTTTGAAGTAAAGAATATTCTACAATGCGTGGCGACCCGATTTGCAGGAGGGAGGACTGTTCTCCTTTCGACATTGGCTTGTACTTTAAAAGAAATTGGCTCTTCATCACCACAAGATAAGCTGGGGTTCATTGAGAATGTGTGGAAACCAGGTGAGATTTTTGATTTCCCAGTGTCAATAGAAAATAGAAAGCCTCGTAAGTTTGTCTTTGAATGGCTTAGAAGATATCCCTGGCTTGCATACTCTAAATATCTCGATGGAGCATTTTGTTTTCCGTGTGTTTTGTTTGGAGTAGAATCTGGTAGAAATGCTCATAAATTAGACAAGTTGTTGAAGTCCCCACTCACATGTTGGACTTCAGCGGCTTCGAGACTTACAAAACACGCCAGCGGTAAATGTGAGATGCACAATTTTGCTGTAATTGCCATGGATAACTTTTTGAAAACAATGAGGCAGCAAGCGGTCCCAGTAGATCAGCAGTTGAATAATATTATTCAACAGCAAATCGATAGAAATAGGACGGTCCTTAAGTCTTTGTTTGAAACGATAATTTTCTGTGGGCGAAACAACATAGCTCTCCGGGGTCAACGCGATGATGACCCAACAAATGCTAGTCTATCAGGAAATTTTCAGGTCCATTTCAACCCTCCGTAATCTTAAGAACTACTTAAGAAATACTATGGCCCAAGACAGAATGAATGAACTGGCACTGATGCATTCCCACAGAGACATGGACTTAGATCTTGAGGAAATAATAGATTTATTTGCTACTTTAAATCCTAGACGAATGAGAATGGAGAATATCTTACAGTAATATTTTATATAATATTTTTTTGACCACCAGTGCTCTTAGAGTACTTGTGAGTTATGTTCCATCTGGATTAATAATTATCTGATTTTTAATCCTTAAACTGATGGGGAACAGTACAGGAACAAGGTGGAATTTTTAAAAACTTATTCTTTTCTGAAATCTATGATATTATTCACTGGGTTTTAATTAAGCTTGAATGGTCTTTACATATTCTCAACTGAACTCAGCAATGAACTCATCTAGTGGAACACCTCAATCTAAATAAGGTAATGTATTCATTTTGTATAATTTGCTAGTACATGTATGATATTGTGACTGTATGTTCTCTATTTTTCATAAAGTATTCAATTTGCTGCCATGCCACTTTTCCTTTAATAGCATATATTTTGCATTGTACTTTTACATACTAATACTTTTGATGTCATTTTTTCACATGATGTCCTTTGATGTGCTAGATTCTTCAACTGAGATAAATCTGTACAAGGATCTTGACTGCAGACAGCATGGTATGCTAGATGTATCCTTTTAGGTAGTTTATAACTATTAGGGGTATGGTGGGTTGGGTATAAATTGATTGGTCTGTCAGAGTAAACTACTCATGTCCAAACCCTGGATCCACCCCTGAGAAGTATCCACTTTTGGTCTTCAATTTCGTCCTCATTTCTGCCTCAATGAAGTCTTTGAATATAGTAACATACTAAAACATTATTCTTGTAACTTTATCGAGGATATTAGTTTAAAAAAACTGCCTCGTTATTTTCCTGAGTTCATCTAGTAGTTGCTCTTTTCTAGTAATCTAGTAGTGAAAGCCGCTGACCGGCGAAATAGATTCAGCTGTCATGCGTGGACCACAGGAAGCCCATTCTTTGTGTATTTATTTTTATGTTGAATATGTTGAGTGTTTGTTTTCATGCGGATAAAAATTTTGGAGAGTCTAGAGGGAAAGTAAATCTTGTAAAACTACTGCAATGTACAGATGATATTCAAGGTCATATTCTAAAGTACCATCTAAAGTACCATCTTTCACGAGAAAACTTGACAGAGTATCAACTTATCTTGGCCAGGTCAGGAAAATTTTAAGTTAATGACAATGATGTCTCTGGTTGGTAGATCTATCCAAAACATAAATATAGTATTGGGCAGTTCTGGCTTCGAGATAAAAACAAATAAACAAAATAAACCTTACAGTTAAGGCATGTTGTGATATCAGTCTTTCGATTCCAATACTGTTTTCTAAAACCGTTTTTTACAATTTGTGTGGTTAAAATGTTTTAAAAATATATTAGACCAGTTTAAACAGTGAATTTATATACATTTAAAGATAAATCGCATTCAAAGCTATTTGCACCTTTTTGACGTAACACATTAAATCTCAAAAATACTGAAAGTTTGTCGACCTGTTCACTTCTCAAAACCTGCTGGCCGCAAAATATTATTTTAATTTCTGTAAGAACTACCTTTTATCTCTTCTGTACTCAAATATTATAGTCCTACGAAGTCTAACTTTTGAGTTTTGATTTTTTTTCCTAAGCCATATTTTAGCCAACTGGCCAAAGTCGATTATCGATGGTCGGTAAAATTAAAATATCTAGATATAAATAAGTTCATATTTAACTTTAAGGCCACCCATCTTTGCATAAGATATATATCTACTATAACATGGAAGGATTTAGCGTTGTGATGATTTGTTATGGAATTACGAATTTTTAAACATCGCCCAAATTTTATGAATGAGAAGTAGTCAAAATCACTAATTTGGCCCCCAAGGGGACCCCCCCTGAAACTTTGCAAAAAAGCGCCGAGACACAAAACAAAATGTGTTTTGGAAATAACCTTGGAAGGGTACACTCACACACAAAGTTTGAAAGAAATCTATTTTTTCATCCAAAATGGTTATGTGGTTCTTACAGAGACAGCCTCTTTAAAGGTAAATTAAACATTATAACAGCAAATATCTATCATTTGGTGTTCAACATTATCTTTGAGGATATTTTTAAGCAAAATTTATGTAAGACATATTTCTATTACCTAAAAGATCAAACCTTCAAGGGGGGTTCCGTGGAGTCCTTCGACCCCCCCCCCTCCCCCCTGGATCCGCCACTGACCCGCAAAGTCGTTTTTCCATACGGTCACACTGTTTAAAGGTGATACATTCATTCTCTCTCGCACACTCACTCTAATAATAAAAAATCATCAAAAAGAAGCAAAATTATACTTTTTTCCCATAATCCAAAATCCAAAAAATACATTTATTAATAATGAGAGGAATTTGGAAAAAAGCACGGAAAAAACGCAAAATAAACGAAAGTAAGAAGAAAAACCAATTTTTTGACACTTAACTTGTGACACTTACAACACACAATCTACGTGCACTGCGGCATTAATATCAACCAAAGCAAGAAGACAAACTTCTTGACCACAAGAACAATGCTAAGACCACAACACAATATCTTAACCCGTTTGGACCAAGACAGTATTACAGTTATACGTCAATCGACTGGTATCTTTATTCTTCTAATGACACGCTTTATATTTGTGGTAACACGACCAAAAAAAAGTTTGCAGTCAATTTGTCATATATTTATTAGTAGAATTGTAAAGTTTCATGGGGATTGTCATGTCCTGATAAAAATTTTGAATTTTTGAATCCTACAAGTTAGAAAGAAGTGTATTCTGAGCTGCAAATAGTCACTGCTAAACTCCGCTAATTTCTTAGTAAAATTTCATAATTTAAAAATTAAGCAATCATTTTTTCGATAGTTTACGTGCGATCTTCACTAAATTAAGTCATATGCGTATGAAAACGTTCAATATCAAATTCTTTTTCATATCAAATATTTCAGTTTTTCTACAGTGTGACGACACATGAAAAACCTCACTTAGAGTGCAACCACGTGACCGAAAATTAATCGAAGTTAATTTGTACTACACAGTCTGCTGTAAGCCATGATATTTTGCAAGATTCCGTTTATGCTTTCAAACCCTCTAAAATGAAGCATTGACGCTTCAAATAAAACCTAGTGATCAAAATAAATTAGTTTAGTCTTATTTCTAAACGATTGGCTCAAGGGATGATGTACGCAGTATGTATTTTTAAATGTGACAACAACAAAAAACGAGTAATCACGGTTCGAGTGTCCTCACTTTAATCTAAACTAAATTAATCTTAGGAACAGAAAATGATGAATAATTGATAATATTTTGATTGATTCTAAGTTGTTTTAGACATCATTTCATTAGTTACAGCCACAGTGCAAGTTTATTATCACATCTCAGATATAGCGCCTTTTGGCTACGAACTATTCCAGCTATACTACCAGCGCATAATATCGAAGAACATCATCATTCAACAATTGGCAAGCATCTCAAGCGAATGGACACGGAATTGTTTAGTGAACATTTTACCTTCTTAAAGAAATCAAAAAAAAAGTTGGACTGTCTTATTCATGAGATGTTCAAGATCAGACTTAGTGCGAGTGACATGTTTTTGATTAACTTTAAAAACTACTCCAATGAAAACTCATTCATAAACATAATTCTTATAATTTTGATAATGATGTCAGAGACATCGAAACGCTAGTCTTTACTGTTAAAGGTCTACAAAAAGTTACACTATAGGACAATGAAAAAAGGTTTTAGCTGCAGCCTGCTATAATGACTTAAATCATGAACCATCAACAATGTGGCTCTTACTTATCGCGTTAGTTCGTGAACTCGCTCAGGATTTTATAACGTGGGTGTTCAAAAACCCATAGTTATTTCAACAAATTATTTTGGCATCGCAGTTGAATGATGAGGTATTTTGCGGCGACCCAGCTGTAATATGGTGCCTTCTCTTGTCTTTGATCAACACCCACGTTCACCATTGTACAAGGACATCACATCTAAGTGCTATTTAATGTTATCTTTATAATCAGTTCTTTTGATATCAAAGGATGGTTTTGTTCAAGATGATCCATCAGTCTCTTTTATTCCGCACTTTGTTATTTTTCTGACCAAGCCAAGAGGTAATCACAATTTTACCTTAAAATGTGTTAATATATTTTTGGCTTTTTTTATTGTTCTTATTCTTCGATTGTACGTTACGTCATCGCGGCCATGTTGGTGCCATTTAACAAAAGATTTCTCACTAGCATCCACTGTTAACGGCACCACAATGGCCGCCATGCTTTTGTCTTTTGACTCTCTTGGGAATGCTTGCAACCCATCAATTCACCATTTTCCATACATCGGTTCACTGGTCAAACACAAAGCATTCAGTTGAGGTTGCAAGGTTCAAATTTAAATAACCCTTTGAAAGTACCTTGGCGCCTCGCTTGAGCGCTTTGTGCTTGACCAGTGAATCGATGTCTGGAAAATTGTGAATTTTAGTTCTTATTCAAATTGCCTAAACCTTTTTTTTGTTGTTGTTTTGTTGTTGTTTTTTTTGTTTGTTTTTTTGTTTTTTGTTTTTGTTGTTGTTGTTGTTGTGTTTTTTTGTTTTGTTTTTGTGTTTTTGTTTTTGTTTTTTGTTGTTTTTTTGCGATTCATGTTTCGAGCCAGTTTTTTATTTATTTATTTCTTATTTTTTTAATCGTAATATCGTCGTTTTAGACTGTCCCATTCAAAACATTTTCTTGGATGCAAGGCTATAAGCGAGAAAGGACGTGCACTGTGTCACTTTTCTATCATTTTATAATCTAAAACTTCTCCTTCTTACTAATATCGAGGTACTCTTTTCATACATGGGATTCTCCTTGATACAAGTACTCGATATAGGAGAGGGGGGGGGGGGGATGCTCTAAGGACACCCACCGCTTAATAAGGACACCTCGTTATTAAGGACACGTTTCAAAGTCCCAACGAAAGCTCATACATTTTCTGTTAAATTAACCCGCTTTATAAGGACATCCGTTAATAAATACAAAGGACACATTTCTAGGACCTGAATGACAGTTTCCGTTTATAAACAACCCCGCATTAAGGACACTTGAAATTTGAAGACGTCTTTACAGCATTTGTTTGTTGATATAATGAGCATAAAACGCATTACATTGTCAGTTTTTGCATATCAACGGACCACACACTGATTACAACAAGAGATTACAACAAAAGATTAAATTTAATTTTAATTTTTAAAAAAGTCACATTGATCACCTTTATACATAAAAGAAAGACAAAACACGAAACTCTATTTATCATATGACCCGTACGGCCCTGCTCGAGCGCTCTAATAAAACCATTGGAAAAAGTCACATGATGAGGGCCGTACGGCTTTGGGCGAGCAGGGCCGTACGAATCCGTACGGCCCTGCTCGAATCCGCGCGCTTTCTCTTTTTTAGCTTTTATTTACTATTTCTTTCTTTCTTTTATTTTTTATTGATTTTTTCGTGACGGTCATATGATAAAATGCTTATTGACTGAGTTAGGTCGGGCCGTACGGGAAAATATTTAGCTCTCGGTCATTTGTACGGCATCACCTCGAGCCAAATATTTTCCCGTACGGCCCTCCCACTCAGTCAATAAGTACATAATATCCTCTTTACACATAAAAGTGACTGCCTACTTTTGAACGTTCGATTTTAGCCCACGATGTGCGCGCGCCTGCTCAAAAACCTCTGAAAAATCTACAAGATCTTATTGAAGAACCATACACGTTTTGAGCTTCAACAGGGCAAAACGCTCAAATTTTGCACGGGACTCTATATTTTAATAGCTCATTCAGAAAAAAAAAAAAAAAAAAAAAACTCCAAAAAGGTTATATCAACAATTTAGAAAAAGTTTATATTTCTAACACATGAAAAAATAAATTTTTGTAGGGATTTTTGTTCGACTTTATCAGAGATTTTTTAAGAGCACCGAAACTAGAAAATATGACAAATCAATGTATCTCTTTGTCTTTTTGTCGAAAATGTCCATGTATTATCGTAGAATGATTGACTAGCCTTCATTCGTGCAATCATATAGTCTGCAAATAACTATTATCTTATGAATCTTATTTTTTTCTAATCACTTACGGTGGCGCAAGTTTTGCTCCAAAAGCTTGTGCGTAGGCTTCCATTAAATGCTGATTATCTCGAAAACGAGCTCGGGACACCCAATTTTTCTTTCCAGATTTGGAATCAGCATTAAATTTCAATTAGGAAAATCGAAGTTTTAAAAACATTTTAAATTGTTTTCCAAAAATAGGCAGTCACCTTAATAGGATTTTTAATTGAATTTTTTGCTATTTACTCCTATATTCTACATTATGAGCTGAAACTTTGCCACTTACTGATATCGGGTTGTCTTTTTATTTTTTGGGTTCGTTTTTGCACGATTGCTTGGTTCATGAGGCTAGAATCACGTGACCTTTATGTTGGCATATTATTAACCAAATCTTTTGTACACGTTATTCTTTTCTTTTTTTTTCTTTTTTTTTTTTTTTTCCCACAACTACCTAGTTTTGCTCTTTTTAAGCCTAGATTTTGATATTGAATTAGAGTGACGTCATTAAACGCGTAGAATAGATATTGGTCTAATACACTTTAATAGACTTAAATTCCATTGTTCTCTTTTGTGCCTATTAGACTATCACACGTTGACTATTAATTTCTATTTCACGGGCTAAATGCCTTCACTCTATGTAAGGAAAGCACTATACGTATTATATTAGCTGGCATAGCTGGTAAACACCAATCAGTATTACTCCATTTTCGATTCTCTGTGGCACAGGCCGCCTCGATTGCGTATAAATTTATTTTGAATATTCATGCATTGCAGTGAAGGAACGTGGAATATCAGTGTTTATTATTGTTGAAGTTGTGCATTCTTTACTTCACTGTTTGTATTAGTGGATATTTAGATACTGATTAGAGGCTGACACTGAATAATTGAGTCTGTAACAAGGAGCACAGCTGTATTTGGCTAATTCGATAAGGGTCTATATTACCATTATAAGATCATAATCACTCACTATCGATGGAACGATTTTATTGTCACAATCACTCGTTCTTTTGTCTTCCATCAGTCGTTCTGCATAAATCACCAAGCACTTTATTCATTTCGATTGATCGTTAAGAATAACAAAGATAGGAATGATTTCCCTGGAGAATATTATAAACTCTTTGAAGCGCTGCAGCAAAAGTTTCACAAAACTTCTTTTCTTGGTTTGGAGTCAAAAATATCGCTTTTTAGGCCCACAAAATTAACATTAATATTGATTCAAAACCAGAACTTTTGGTAGTATGGCTTTTATAACAGTTCGTTTTGGAGGTAGGGACTGTTTTCTGTTCATCATGAGTTCTGTGATTTACAAGTCAGATTCAGTTTGGATATTTGTTTATTATGAAGTAAATTGCGTTGCTAGAACTGTTCCTACTGTTAACCTGAAATCTATTTCTGGACGAATTTAGATAATGAGGAAGAGCTTTTTAACCCTAATTGTGTCACACTCAACCTCATGGATAATATTCGAAGAAGGTGCCGTTGTCAGCGAGGAGGTAAGAAAATACTTTGGTGCTGAACACTACAGTCATGCGACTGTGCTAGTACTTTTTTGCTAAATAAAAAATTCAAGTTAAATTCAAAAGTTTAGTTCGAAATTCTGTGTGAGAATCAAGCTGTCTGTTGTGCAGGAATGAATAAAAATTAGGTTTTTTTCGATGTACAAACTGAGTCAAGCAAAGCTTGAAAAGCATATATTGAACAGGAGTGGAGACGATCATTATGACTTCCATATATTAAAAGGCAGGGGTGCTGATCGGTCGTTTGAGCAGCATTAAAATACGTGTACGTAGCTTTATTGTCCTGTACACTATTCTTACCTGTGGTACTAGTGGTAAATATGTGTCGTGGTTGGATAAACCGCATCAAAACGTCCAGAAGCCATTTTCACTTGTTACGTCATGCTCTACCTTCTGAGTTGCAAAAAGCAAGGTCCAGGCAACTCATGCAGGTAAACCTTGTTTAGCCAAACGAATTACTCTTTAGAGCGCTTTATTTTTGTATGAACAAGGGGAGAATACTGTGAGCTCGTTGCGGATTGGATGAACTCAGTGCATAAAAACATTTGTCGAGAAGCCATTTTAATGTCACGTCATGTATTATTTCATTCATGCGAAAAACGCGCATCAAAAACACTAAACGTTTCCATTTTCCTTTTGCAAGCAGAGTATCCATCGCTAAGCTGTAATATTCATTTAACTTTTTTTATGGCCTGTAGTGATTTTAGACTTATCTGATGAAGATGGCGATCTCAAGAACCTCCCCGAATATTCTAATCACTACGCTGACAAGTTTCTCAAAGCAAGACAAAAGTTTGTTCTTATCAAGATAGAAAGTAAGTAAATGAGTGTGATTTTGGGTCACCTCGCCAGCTCTTTAGATACGAAATCTTCCTCTGACACCATTTTTTTGACATAAGACGGCATCACATTATGGCTTCTCTACGACTGCATTGACTTAAGGTGGCTGGACCCCCTCACGCTTGACCGTTACCTTCCACGGTTGGAACGCTGGTGCATAAACGTGTTTTATCCGATTGCAAATCTTTTTTGCACATAAGTCACATAAAGATTGAATTAATGTTTGATACAATTTTTAATGACATCGGACGTCATAACATGTGATTATGATGAAATATTTGTTTTCGTTTAGAAAATAATTTTAGCCTTGCAGACCGTTCAACACTAAAATGCTTCGTACCACATAATTATATACTAGATGCCTCCATTTGTAGGGATTTTTGAAAAAATCTATATAGCTAATTATGAGATATTTGAGATTATTTAGATATAGTGCATAATCTACTTCAAAACTAAACAATGGATTTCATACGGCCGAAATTAATATTTCAGAGCTATATATTCACAAAAGTCATTGCTTATTTAGTTTTACTCTGTATCTAGTTTTAAAAGGAACATTTTGAAGGTAATCGACTTATGCGATTTCATGAAAACGTATAGTGCAGAAGACGGGGTAAACATTTGATGCGCACTTTTCATCGCAGTTTTCTAGTCAATCTTACTAGATCTTCCATTATTCTAAAATTCGCTGATCATTTCTCTCAAAACTACGTCAGGATACAAATTAGAACTTAAACTAATATCACACAAAATTGCAAGACTATTGAACTCATTTAAAGCGATCTAAAGCGAACGAGAAATACAGAAAACATTGATCGTTTCCCAACGATTTGATGCTCTGGGAATTCTATTGTTTGCTAATGACCATAACACCAAATTCTTTCGCACCATGCACGGTCTGATGTCGCTTGGCCGCTTTCCGATTTACTCCCGAAGTATGGTTCTCTATTTAAACTCAAAAGTCTTGCTCGCTTCTTTCTTGAAGTTTTTATTTGAGGCATGTTCGCCGATTCTATTCACTCACACTGACGGCAAAGTACATCATGACAAACGTCCCACGTTTGAATAAAAAAAACTGTTTATTACCAAACTTCGCGGGAGTAAATCGGAAAGCAGCCAAGCGAGATGTCGATTACCTTCAAAATGTTCCTTTTAAAACTAGATACAGAGTAAAACTAAATGAGCAATGACTTTTGTGAATATATACCTCTGAAATATTAATTTCGGCCGTATGAAATCCATTGTTTAGTTTTGAAGTAGATTATGCACTATATTTAAATAATCTCAAACATCTCATAATTAGCTAGATAGATTTTTTCAAAAATCCCTACAAATGGAGGCATCTAGTATATAATTATGTGGTACGAAGCATTTTAGTGTTGAACGCTCTGCAAGGCTAAAATCATTATTTTCTAAACGAAAACAAATATTTCATCATAATCACGTGTTATGACGTCCGATCTCATTAAAAACTGCATCAAACATTAATTCAATCTTTATGTGACTTATGTGCAAAAAAGATTTGCAATCGGATAAAACACGTTTATGCACCAGCGTTCCAACCGTGGGAGGTAGCGGTCAAGCGTGAGGGGGTCCAGCCACCTTAAGGGAAGGTACCTAACGTTTATTATTGGGTAAAAAGGGATGGGGGATTCGCAGTAAAATTGAAAAAAAAAAACGGTTGCGAGCCATCCGTCTTTTACTTATTAAACTGGTCAACAAGTAAACAGCTCTCGTCAAAATGATTTTAATGATGAGCCCTCTCCCAAGTAAAAAAACGTACCTTCCCTAGTTTTTTTGTTGTCGTTGTTGTTTTTGTTTGTTTGTTGTTTTGTTTTTTGTTTGTTTGTTTTTTGTTTGTTTGTTTGTTTGCGCTACTCAACACGTCAACGCGCACCATCGATTTTTGGATGCACCTCGCGCACGCACCAATCAGCAGCAGGTAGGGGGACTCGCGATCGATGCCAAAGATATACGGGTTTAACTCGCGGATTTACGAAGACGGGTACAGCAGATTTACGGGTATTTTACCAAGACCTAAAGTTATTTTGGTATCGCAAACGGAGGTTAAAAATATCTTATAAATATACGATGCACGAATGTAAGAAGTTCGTTAACGACTTTTGCATAATTTGTCTAAGACCTAAAGTTATCGTACCCAAGCCAGAACCCTTTTGGTGTTGTGGTAAAAAAATGCAGATAGAAGATGACACGTCAGCACAGTGTTACGAGTGTGGTAAGAATATTCGTAATGCCGTACCAAATGCTACCAGAGAGCAGTATTACGCCAATGGAGGTCGTAAGAAAACGCCATATAAGAGATTAAAATACTTCAGGGACTGGATGAGTCATATCCAAGGTTTACATCCGATATATTTAAGCGACGAAGTAAAGAAGAAAATCATAGACCATTTAGAAGAGCCAACCCCGCAAAGTCTACGGAAAACGCTGAAAAAATTAAAACTAGGGAAATATTACAAAGCTATTCCCTATCTTTTGTCTGAAATTACCGGTAAGTCTATTCCTGAGGTTTCTGATATGACAAAAGCCGAGTGGATGTTTTGTCGGCTGAATAAGGATATTCCTTATTATCCTGACGTAATCTATGAAATATTTTACAAAATTGACCCCAACCACCCCCTGTTAGGATGGATTCCAAGAAGATAGTGGATCTTATGGCATAAGATGAGCGAATAGCATAAATCTTATGGCATAAGATTACGCGTAATTTCCAGACTGACGTTCAATATGTAAATAGAATCCCGTCACGATATTTACTGAGCAAGCTTTCTTTGAAGCTCTTCTTTCGCTTCTTGGTAGATCTTTTTGCGAGATTCCTCGGAAAGATCTTTTACGACTGTTTTTTTATTCCTTATGTCCGTCTTTAGTTTCTCGTATTTGTCTTCTTCGGCTAAGATAAGCGAGAATTCTACGTCGTCTATCTTTCTGTCACGCAAAGCCTTTGAGACAAGGTCGGTAATAGTATTTACTTTAGCCCTAGACAGAGCTATTGTCGTGTCATGCTTGGATATTTTCGTGGATAGCTTTTTCATAATACCCGTAGCAACAGCAGAAATAATACCAGAGGTTGCCCCAACGCCGGCCAAAGGAACTCCAACGATTATTCCCGGCCCAGTAAGCGAAGTAGCAACGCCAGAGCCCGTTAACACAACAGATATGGATCCTGAAGTTATCGCAATCTTATGTAGCGTACTCCGGGCTCTAACGTACTTTTTTCGGACTTTTTCATAGTGTTTTGCCTGCCCTTCCAAGTAAGCCAGGATTAAGTTCGCTTTATTCAGGCGAAAGTTTTCGGCGTTTAATTCGTTAGGTCCCTCCTTGGGTAGATCAGGATAAAGTGGAGGTGCTGATGGTATAACATCCATTATATATACTAATGTACGACGCTTTTGGGAATGATATTGAGGAGCAGCCACATCACGACAACAGGGATTATGCCAACTGGAGAGCATTTAGGAAGATGTTTCCGCATGCAGACCCTAGTAAGTTTGAAAGAAGACCGGATGGGATTTACTATAAAGGCTCCAGAATGTACAGCAATGCGGACTTGGAGCCAAAGAACCCAAAACCCGAGCATAAAGAAAGGCAGCCTAATTTTCCAGAGAATTTATTACCGGCAACGGAGGATTACCCATTTTACGATAACAAAGGCGGCGCAAATGACTTTGCTAAGATGGTTACCTCCTTAGAAATCCCCGTGGGTTCTACGACTTTCAAAATAAAAGTCAGAGACATCTTTAGAGAAACTGCCATGAAACATACCTCAGGGAAAGAATCCAGAGAATGGTTATCAGGTCCCAACATGCGGTATTGGCCGCAGCAGTTAAACTTTGCTGTCTGGGCTGCTACTAAAGGATGCGGTATAGCCGCGGACATGTTCCATATTCCTTTCCTGCGATTTCATGTTGCTTTTACTATTCGTAGGATATTGTTTGAGTTAGGAGCACCGCTTCCTAGTGACACTATCTTTAAGCCGAAGGATAACAAATATGACAAAGTCGCATGGGAGCGATTAAGGAATGAGTTTAAGCTTACCAACCCCGATTTTCGCAACAAAGAGGGTGCCGCCCATGGTTTAGGAGAGACTTACACCTATGCTTCGTATGTTGGCGCCAGCATAGAAACTCCGGGTATGGGGTATCCTAGCAGATGGGAATTCTCCGACTTAGGGGGTAAAGCGTCAAAAGGTGATTTGATTTACTTCATAGAAAGCAAAGAGAAATATCCTTGGGCGCCTTTCTTTGTCGCAAAGGGCATTGGTCTAAAGAATCTCGCAAGGATTAATCGAAGCATCGAAGCCTTTGTTTACTGCATTCTAGGGGCACAGGTTAGCACTCGCAGCCCCATCGTAGATGCCTCCGGTGCGTCGCAGGAAACGCAACAAGTATTCCTTGTCCTCTTCGAAAGCGCTGTTATTGAGAATGAGATCTCTAAGTCGGTGCAGAGATATCAACTTGCAGTGCAGCAGTCTAAAGTGCGACTGGATTACGCTTTGTCGCCTGGTTGTTGGTTGATGCCAAGTAATTTGGTTATCAACGCCAATTCCGTCGTGGGTTACAACAATAAGCTGCAGCGAGCTACCAAGGACATGAAGTTTGGGGCGAACGACGTGAACTCTGACACTCTTAGAAGCATCCCCCATTTCGTGGAGAAGCCTAAGAAGGAGCACGTAGAAAAGCCCGCACCAAAGAACGTAAAGAAGAAGGTTTTGCCTGCGATACCTGAGGAATATGACCATAACTTACTAAAGGCCGGCTTAGCAGCTGCAAGCATTGGTCTGAGTTATTATATATGGCGATGAACAACCCCTACGTAGCTGGAGTAGATTGTGTCTATACGACTTACACAGGCGAGAAAAAATACACCCAGGCATCTTGGGTTGATGTCACGGGCATGTCTGTAGACTTGAACTACTCGGGAAAGAAATTGATAATATGCAGCATTTGCATTGGTACGAGCAGCCATGCCAACGTGGGCTTTAGGTTCCTGGATGAGAATGGCGTACTGCAGCCTATGAGAAATAAGACAAACAACAGGGAGCCTGCGCATTTCTCCGTAGAGCCCAACCCCAGCAGTGCCGAAAATCTATCGGTTTGGACTTTCCACATGGTCGCCGATTGCCATGGGAAGGTAAAGCTGCAAATGCGCGTAGATGACACCGGGAGCGTTTGCATAAATAGTATAGAAAATCAGAGAGATACGGTTTATAACCACGCAACCATTAGCACTCTTACGGCGCTTAGTCTTTAGAAGGGAATTTATTCCCTGAAATATATGAACCCACACGCGAAGGAAGATTGGTTTCTTCATTATTTGGAGGAGAAGGAATACTTAGAACAGCATTGGTATGACACGGGATTGTGGGCGAAGGTTGGGGGCCTGGGATTGATCGTGTGTACTATTAGCATTAACACGGGGTATTCGTGCAATGCTGGGTTTAGGATCGTTGATGAGAATAACCATTCATTACTGCCTTACAGAAAAAAAGATAACAATAGGAACCCAGTCCATTTCTCGTCGGAGCCCCCACCGCAAAGCTCAGAGGACATAACGTCGATAACTTTTCATATGATAGTTAATTGTCAATACGCGAAGCTTCAGGTTCTTCCCAATGACGTTGCCTACCTTCGAATAAATGGCCTTGGTCCTAGTTCCCCTAATGCTGCCTGGTGCCATAAACCCATTTCTACTATGACTGCCCTACCCCTGGTGCCAAATTACCAAGGCGGCGCGAATACTATCTTTACTTATCCCCAGTCGAGGACGCCTCGTGCGCCTGACGACGATAAGCCACCAGTAATACACAAGGATAAGATCAACCCCTCATCTTCTTCAGGAGTACCACCCCAATAGCGACGACCAAGATCCAAATGTTGTTACCCACGAACTTCAACAGTTCACCGCCGGTTCTTAATACCAGGCTTAAAACGCTACCAAGCAAGCCCGGAATGCTTGCTGCCATCTTTTTTCCTAAGTCCGTTAGCCCATTGCCTAATTTCTTTACGCCCGCGGCTGTAGCCTTAAGCGCGTTAAGGATGACTCCTACTGCGGTGCTAATAGCGACCGCAAATGCCAGCGGAATACCATACTTCACCAGAGCTCTTTTTACCTTTTCCTTGGTGGTAAGCCCCAATTCTCTTTCCAGGTTGTCCTTTTGCGCTTGTAATTCCGCGACTCTTTCCTGGAGGGCTTCTAATTCCCTTTGTGCTGCCTCCCTTTCCTCTTCGGGACGAGTTTGGTCATTGATTATTTCCTGCTGCCGCTCTATTTGTCCCTCCAGGTCTTCAATAGCCTGATCTCTTTGCCGGATTTGTTCTTCCTTAGTGTTAATTTCGGCAACCAACTGCCGCCGTTCCTCTAAAGAGCCAGCTATGGTGGTACGTAAGTTCTTAGCTTCTTCCTTGCTTATGTCTAGGTCTTGCAGGGCAAGTTCGAAGGCCTTTTGGGCTTGGTCCCTATCGCGTAGGGCTTTGTCTGTTTGTTCTCTCATTTCTATTATTCTTTGGTTTTTATCGTTAAGTTCTCTCTTTTGAGCATCGAGGAGTAGTCGGTTTTGTCTCATGTAATCTGCTTCCCTTTCCTCCATTGTTTCCTTTAGTCCTTCGACTTCCCTTATCGCTTCGATGCCTTTTTGTTGTCGCTGCATTAGGGCTTTGACCCTTTCAACGGCTTCGTTAAGGTTTTCGTCGTTTTCTTTTAGCCTTTCCATTAAATTAGGTTTCCCTAATGCGTCTTGGATTTCTTTTGGGAGATTACTGGTGAGCCTGTCGGAGTCTCTCCTTTGGTAGAGATTATACCACTTATCCCTTCCTTGATACTGGATTTGAATTTGCCCCTTATCTCCGGTTTGGAAATTAAGGCGGGTCAAGTCCACATTTGGAAATTTCTCCCTTACGTCGTCTAAAAGCCCCCTTAGCATTTCAGTTCTTAGGTCCGTGGAATCCAAGTTTTGCAATTCCAAATATTCTGGAATAGGTCGCCCTGGGTTCCTTGATTGCCACTTATCCTCTAAGGAACGCCAGGCCTCGCGGGCCCTGCTGCCATATTTGCGTCTTAGCTTGTCAAAAAGGCCCCGCCCGTCAACGTTGTCATCAGGAAGTAAAGACTCGTATTCTTCGTCGTTAATGTCTACTTGGCCTTCTTCGGTAAGGGGGTCAAAATCCGTTCCTTCTACTTCCATTATATATGATAAGCTCAAAGTTAAATCCCAACGTATTACCTAAGCAGGTTGGCGGGCTGAAAGCGGAACGCACCTTTCACCGGGTCACCTTTACCCCCAGTAGCGCAAAGCCAGGGGAAACGCTGTACGTAGGCGTGCCCCGCCTAACAGATAACCTAGTGTTGGTTCCTGGCACCCTGGCTTTAAGGTTCGACCTAGCGGTACAGTCAAGCCCCACAGATGAAAGGATTATCGTTAACAACGTGGGTCGCAACATTGTTTCTAAGATGCGCGTAAAGTTCGCCGGGGAATCCTTGCTGGACTTAAATAGGTACGATCTGTATACCACATACAAAGACTTATGGTTAACAGCATTTGACCGCGCGCAAAGGATAGAACAAGGAATTGGTAGTGTCATTCTACGTAAGGTCCGCACACCTACGAAAACGCAACCTACTGACGGCAGCGGAGAAACCGCAGTGGCAGACGCAAAGCGAATAAAGACAGCCTATGGTAGCAAGTATGTCATACCACTGGACTTTGAAGTAATCACGAATCACGGTGTGTATTACCCAAGACAGTTATCCGAGCTACAGTTTGAAGTAACTTTAGCAGATGCTAATAACATCATTGGTGGGCTAAGCACTGCACTTACCACGACAACCCCCTATTCCGTTACCAACTTAGAGCTACAGTACGAAACGGTATACAGCGAAGAGCTGGCCCGTAGCGCTGGCATGGAATACAGCTCCGGGAAGGCATTCTTATACGACCACGTAGTAATGTATAAGACGTTTAGCTTCTTGGATAAGACGGATGAGGTTATCAACCAAAGCATTAACCTCCCCCGAAGAAGTCTCACGGGGTTAATGTTGGTGTTTGCTAAGCCCTACGAGGCCGGTAAGCGCGACTCCGAAGCCTTTCACAACCCTAACATTACTAACGTCGGCGTGAATATCAACGGAGTCCCAAACAAGGTTTACTCCCAGGGGATAAAGCCCGCAGACGTGTACAGAGAGGCCATGCGCAAGTTTGGCGACCAAATTAGCCCCGAGGAATTCTTTAAGGATAAGTACGCGCTGTGGATTGATATGCGCACCATTAACGACGAAGACCTACATGGTCAGGGTTTACGTTTAGTAAATACGCAGGATGGCATAACATTGGAGATCAAACGCACCAAGAACGCCAGTGCGGGCGACGGCGATAAGATAAACTGCTACGTCTTCGTCGTGTCTGACGCGCAACTGAGCGTAGAAATGAATCAGCTAAAGAGCGTTGCCTATTAATGACTTCGTTGCCTCAGCCATTCTAAAAATAAAATATTCCTTACGTATAATATGCTTCGCGTATTCGAAAACAACGAAACCAAACTGCAATGCATAGTGCAAGGCGATAAACTATACTTCAAAGCAAAGGAAGTGGCGCTGGCGTTGGGTTACGAACGCCCAAAAGATGCAATTAAGGTGCATGTTCGTGAAAAGTATAAGGTAAAGCTTAGCGAACTTAGAGTGGAGGTGAATCGCCTCCCCTCGTATTCACAGCCTAATTCCCTGTACGTAACCGAATCTGGGTTGTATCAGTTGATATTTAGCTCTAAGATGCCAACGGCAGAGACATTCCAGGATTGGGTCTTGGAAGATGTCCTGCCTGCGTTGAGAAAGACAGGTAAGTATGAAATAGAAAGGCGGTTTGACACCCCGAATAAGAAAGTCTTCAAAATAGAGAATGAATCTGACCTGCATTTCAAAGTCGTCGATTACATACGCCGGTTTCACCCCCTCGTCATCCTAACCCCCGGCTTAGGCGAACTACAGGACTCCGCCAGCAAGCGCATAACATGTTGGAAAAAAGGTTACAAACGCGGTCAGCCAGATCTACTAATCTCCAACGCCCATAAGGAGTTTAATGGCTTTTGCATAGAATTAAAGACCCCCAAGGGAAACGGCGTCCTGTCCGCAGACCAGTCTAACTTAATTTCGCAGTACGACATGAATAATTTCCGAACCATGGTGTCCGACGATTACGACGTTGTCTGTCGTGCCATAGATAACTACGTGGACGGCATCCGCATTCCTTGTAAATGGTGTATAAAACGCTTTAAGAGCCCCGAGACGCTAAAGACGCACCTTAGAATATTTCATAGATATAATGATCGTCAACCAAATACACTGGCGTGACCTGATTTGCGATAAAGCATACGAAATAAAAAATTACGTCGTCTTCGAAGACATCGACCGTTTACGGTTAGTCCTCAAAGACTTAGAAGGCAAGGAATATTCCCTTTGGGCGCCGGATTGCGTGCGGTACGTAATTCAGGGCGAGGAATTCACCCACTTACGCAGCTATGGTAAGGTAAATGGCCGATGGAAGTTTGACATTGAAAGAAGAGTCACTCCATCTCCTCTTTGTAGTTAAGCGCGTCTGCTAAAGTCCGCTGCGCTTTAGGATCCGCGGAGCACCAATGCCCCACGAAGGATCCTTCGGAGAATACCCTGTCGCAATGAAGGCAGGTGTATTTTTTACGCGGTTTGGGTATCGGTGGCGTAATGCAGTCGGCAGGTAGTTCGCAAGTAATACAGTCCATATATTGAAAGGGTAATTAGAATGCCTCCCAGAAAGGCGGCTGCGTAGGCTAGCATATACCTTTAAAAGGGGTCCTTATATTTATTAATGTTTCTTCTTTTCTTATTGAGTTCTGCATACCTTCTCCAAAAGGGGTCCTTATATTTATTAATGTTTCTTCTTTTATTCTTAATAAACAATCAAAGAATATTAATAAATATAAGAGCGTGTTTTGAGACTCTTTGCGCAAACCCTACTTTACTTACGGGCTTTCCTTACCTCCATGTTTTGAGCATGCCAATCATCAAAGCGATCCAAGTACTCCTTAAAACCGCGGGGATGATGCTGCGGGCACAAGCACTGCCAGATATGATCATCTCCTTTCCTTAAGCCGCCACACGCGTCACAGGGCGCACTCCAATACTCTGCGTTCTCCCAGCGCGTACCTTCGGCGCGGTCGAACTCCGTAAAGCGTTGGTCTATTTCTTTCTTACGAAGAGTTAACTTCCTTATGGTTTCCGCTGGGCAACATCTCGCAGCGATATCACCATGCTCCTCGCATACGACATCCAAATCATAATTACCACGACATCTATGTTGATGCCATGCGTCAGTTAAGAGCTCCCCGCAGCGCGCACACACATCCTTTAAACACACCCTATTTTCTTGGTGGTATTGCAACATTTGGGGCGTGCTAAAGAGCCGATTACAATCAGCACAGCGTCTTTCCTTAGACTTCGAACACACCCTTCCTTCCACGTGATATCGCAGCGCCTGTTTACTGCTAAACTGCCGGCTGCAAGTGCCACAGGTGGTGACGTTATCCACCTCTTTAAAACATACCTTCTTTTTTTGGTGATACTGCAAAGCCTGTTTGCTACTGAACTCCCTGTCGCAATCCTTACACTTCATTATATAATAAGAATTTATTAACCCTTATAAGGGATACTTAATAAAGTCCTGCACGCTTTCCTTCGCCCAACCGGCCATCGTCAAAAGCGCACCAAACCTTTCCGCGCGCTTCAGGCCGCACATTTCATCGTACAATTCCTGCACGCGCTCTTTTAACCGATCGATCTCCTCCCTTTGCATTTCTATGGTGTCTCTTTTATCTTTTGCGTCGGCGGCAATCCTTCTTACTGCGTCCACTGGGTCCATCGTATATATAATGGATCCGAACCATATTCCCTGCAATGCTCTGATAGTAGGACCCACCGGCTGCGGAAAGACCCAATTCGTAGTGGAGCAGCTATTAGGACCCTTTAGATACCGTTTCGACTACGTCGTGCTATTATGCCCCACCTACGTGAATAACCGCACCTGGACGGGCATAGGAGTGAAAGATGACGACTTCTTTGTAGATATCTTAGATCCTAACGAGTTATCCGGCCATCTTAAGTTTTGGCACAAACAATTCCCCAAGAATACGCAAACCCTCCTTATACTGGATGACATTGCCTGTGGGGACGACGTAAAAAGACGCACTTCCGAGCTCGTTAAACTCGCCTTCAGCGGCAGACACGACAATATCAGCGTTTGGTTGCTCTCGCAGCAGCTTACCAGCGTCTCTAAGCCTTTTAGGGAAAACATAGGTTCACTTGTCGTATTTTATACTCCGAGCCGGAGTGATCTGGAAACCATCTTAAGCGACTATGGAGGCGAGATAAGCAAGGAACAGTTACACGAATACATGCGGCATTTAAAGACGCACCAACATTCCAAGATGATCTTCTCTTTGAGGTTTCCCTACACGGTTGGAATCTTTGATTCCTAATGTATATGGATATCGAGCAGCTCTTAGATGAAGTCCCCACGCAGCTAGATGAAAGTAACCTCAAGGAACAACTTAACATCCTTGTGTCTTCTGGGAAGTGCAAAGAAATGATAGGCAAGGAACTTACCCATGAGCAGGTTAATAAGTTGTCGGAAGAGGAAGTCAAGAAATTCCATAAGAGGTATGAGGCTGCCCTTGCAAGTAAGACCACCGACGCCGTAGCAGACTCAGCCATCCGACTTGCCACCAAGCTCCTTGGACTTGCACTGCCCATAGACGACGTGGAGCAACTCCAGAAGGACATAAGAGATGACTATGTCATCGCCCAAGAACTTAAGATAACCTGCGGGTGGTTGTCTTTGAAGTGCGGTAAGTTAATGGCAGTCGCCTCTGCGGCTTTGCACGTAGCTCAGCACGTCGACTTGAAGGAGGTACTAGGTTCCTTCGGAACATCTTGGAAGGACTTCAAGAAGGACAGAGAAGTCGAAAAGGTCTTCCAGGCGGCACTTGCTGAGGTACCTGATCAAGTCGCCTCAAGTACTTAGTCAAGTCGTTGTCAAGTCACCTCAAGTACTTAGTCAAGTCGTTGTCAAGTCACCTCAAGTACTTAGTCAAGTCGTTGTCAAGTCATTGCCAAGTCATTGTCAAGTCGTCATCAAGTTACTTGTCAAGTCCTTCAAGTCCCTTAATATAAGATGAGTGGCACCGAAGAACAACCACCCGTAGAAGATACCAAGATTACCAAGGCTAAATCTCCGGGCAGAGTCGCTGCCGGAAAGAAGCTCGCGGAGATGAACAGGAAGAACAAAGCCAAAAAAGAAGAAAAGGTGGAGGAAAAAGAAGAGGAATCCTTTATTAATCCGGGATACGTCATTGGCGCGTTAGGAGTCGCTATAGCAGCAGGCAGCCTCTACTTACAATGGCGGGCAACGAAAAAGGTAGAACCACCAACGTATCGCGCACCTGTGGAACCGGCTGTTAGAAAAAGTAAGATCCCTGAAATGGAGTAAATTTATCACCACGTGCCGTGGCGACCTAGATTTTCCTTCTCGCTTTGTAATATAATGTCAACCGCGTTATTGAAAACTGTTGAAGAAGCAGCTATCATTACTTCCATCGTTGCGGGTATTGGTTGGGTAGGTAAGAAAGTGCTCAAAGAAGACTTTACTGAAGACCCAAGCAAGAGCTTCGCTAATTTTGCTAAGATGACCGCTGCCGTTGGCGGGGCTATCATGGTAAAGGATTACCTACGGAAGGAAAAGTACCTACCTACGGTGTGATTTTCTAATATATATGGCTAGCGTGGTCGCAGGTGGAGTTATTGCAGCCTTAGCATTCACTGGAGCTAATTATGGTGGTCAGTATTTAGATAGATTAGTTAGGGGTGATCGCAGCGGAGATTTGGCCGCCGAAAGGAAGAGACACGACTTAGCGCTGGAGAAATATCAGCGGGACGTGGCAGCTTGGAATGAAAAAAGACAAGCTTACAGGGATTGGTTGGACAAGAACTACCAAGACAAAATGCAGGCAGACAAGAACTTCGAAAACACAGACTACGCCTTTAAGCTCTATGCGCAGGCGCACCCCGCGGCATTAACGGGGTTAAGAAAGCCTCAGTTCAAGAATTACTATCAGCCTTCTAAGAAACAAAAAGACAATGAATTGGTCTTTGTAGGAGTCGCAGGGCTGGCGGGAGGCGTAGCTTTGACGTATTTAGTCTAAGCTTGGCGCTTTGGCGCCTAGAATAAAATGATCGTCTTTTTGGAAAGCGATAAAAATAACTTTACCACTTATCTGAATCCCCCCATCAAAGCCCATAAGGTTCGGCTGGTTAGTTGCTCTTTGTACAATTCTTGGTATAATCTAGTCAATGGTATGGTCACCGTGCATAAAGGCGGCGGCAATTATCAAGGCGTATTGCTGCCCGATGGACATTACACACCAATCACCCTTGCTAAGGAATTAGCAAAACACGGTTATACTCTCACCACGGGATTGCCGCACGAAATGACCTTCAAACATAATATGCCAAACTATTCAGTAACTTTTGGAAAGTCTGACCCATTGGGATCTTTATTATGTGCCTCGGGCAAGACAATTACCGACACAGCCATACCTGTGAAATGGAAAGTCGCATCCTCTTACGAAGTCTATTGCGATTTAGTCCATAGTTACAACAATGGAGAAAAGTCTTCTCTTATGTCCAAGTTTCTGCCCAAAGGTAATCCATTTGACTCAGAAGAATACACTCCCATTTCTTTAAGCTATGACTTGTCTAATTTGGTAGAAAGCATAAACATCACCATTAAAGTGGACGGAAAGACGGTGGATTTTAACGGACGTAAGATCAATCTTGTTTTGGAATTCATATAATGGGCCGCGTAGAGGACAAACTCAAAAGGATTTACTATGGGCCTGAAGGCTATTGGAAAGGAGCGTCGGCCATCAAGAAACTCGCGACCGCGGCCAGGGTATCAGAAGAAACGGCTAAGAACTGGCTAAGAAAACAAACCCTCTGGCAGGTTTATCTTCCCGTGCCTAAGTACATTCCCAGGCCCAGCTTTACCGTAAATACCCCTAATGAAGTTCATCAGGCGGACTTGCTTTTCTTGCCGCACGATAAGGTGAGAAGAAAGACCTATAGATACGCTTTGACCGTAGTCGATATCGCAAGCAGATACAAGGACGCCGAACCCATAACCAGCAAGGATTCTGGGGAAGTCGCAGAAGCCCTAGGTAGAATTTATAAGCGCGTCTTGAAATGGCCTAAGCTGCTGCAAGTGGATGCGGGGACAGAGTTTATGGGCGTGGTTACTAAGACCCTGAAAGACCACAGCACTAAAATTAGGAGAGCCGAGGCAGAGTACCACAGGGGTCAGAGCATCGTCGAAAGATTCAATAAGACCCTGGCCGAGCGTCTCTTTGGGTACCAGTATTGGAAAGAGCTGGAAGATCCCTCCAAACGCAACAGGGAATGGACTCAGAGGCTCCCCCAGGTCGTCGCGGCTTTGAACAACGAGGCGGCCAGGGCTACGGGAATAAAACCCAGGGATGCCATAAAAAAGAAACACGTGGAACACAAGTCCTACGTCAGAAGTTCAAGGGCGGTCGGACTGAAGGAAAAAAAGCTACCCCGCGACATAGTGGTCAGATACCTCTATCAGCCGGGGGAACTCGAAGGTGGCAGTAAGAGAGCCACGGATCCTAACTGGTCTTTGGAAACGTATGAGATTTCGAAGTCCGTCACCAAGGAAGGGCAACCCGTGTTGTATTACCTAAATGGCCCAAGTCGCGGATTTGTCATGGAAGAGCTGCTCATAGTCCCCAAAGACTCAGAGTAGTGCAGCTCCACGCGCCCGATTACACTCTAGGCATGTCAGTCTTACGTTGCCTCTGCAATGCCCGCGTTTATTATTTATGCGATCCACGGAGAACTGCTGATCGTCATTTGGGTCAAACCTCCATAGTAGAGGTATGTTGCATTTGGCACACCGTGCCCCTTTCTTATAGACGTCGTCCACGCATAGGTCGAACCTTATCCCCGCATAGCGGGGATCTTTGCTCTTTTCTTCGTCGTGCCGCTTGTAGCGAAGGAGTTTCTTAGCAATGTTCTCTTTGGCTACGTCTTCTGGGGTGCGGTCGTAACGCATTTGTGGCCCCCAGGCTCTTTTTAACTGTTTGGCATATTCTACGCGGCTTACGGCGGTGTAGATAAGGTTGCTCCAACACAGCCGCTGGTCTATGACCCATAAGGTTTCTTTTATGGTAAGTCCCTGCGCGCTATGGACTGTCATGCAGTAACCTAAGCGCCAATCTGGGTGGGAGGTAATTCTTTCTACTTTTTCTATGGGCACCCAGGCTTTATCGTGAGTTACGGCATTCTGCAGTTGGATGTCGGTGCCTGGCACCCATACGTCTCTTTTTTGCATTCGGGTGTCGTGGGGTTTATAGCAGACGGGCACGGGATATGTAGGGAATCGCTCGCGGTGTATATTCAGCAGGTCTTTCTGTATGCGTGATTGTGCTGCGCGCTTGCTGCTCAACACCAAATCCTTTGGATGCCACGCGTGAAGGAATTCCTCGTATTTCTTTGCTCGTACACGTTTGCGAAGTATCTTGTTTTGTTCCGCGTCACTGAGGCCCCGAAGTTCCGCCTTTAGGTTTCTTACTTGATCCTTACTGCGGTAGTCGGTGTTAATTTCTTCTGCATAGTCGACCATTTCTTTCAACCATTCGTGGGGCATCTCTCCGCAAATAGGCGGTGGCTGGCAGGGGTCGCCGGCGAATATCACTTGACATTTCCCGCGTAGGAAGTCTACGAACTCCTGCAGGATTTCTAATGGCACGGTGCATATCTCATCCCATAGTATTACCGGCAGTATGTCGTGGATTGCTTCCGGCACCCACTTTTGACCATTCCAGCGGAAGAAGCTGTGGTACGTCTGCGCATCGTAACCCATCTCCGTTAATTCTCGCTCCAGACGATGCGTTGGTGTTAACACCTTTATCTTTGGAAATAGTTTCAAGACACGCGTAGTTTTACCACTGCCACCGGTTCCGTAGAGGTAAGAGAAGCGTTTGTAAGATATTGGATTGGCAACCGACGGTAAAGGCTCCACAGTGGGCGTTATTGAACCATGTGTGTGTTCCCCGTGGTATTCTACGCGTTCTCTCCAGGCCTTTATTTCTTCGTCTTTGACGCGCCATTGACCGCTCTCTGCAAGTTCGTCCTCTGTATAGAATTCCTGCATCTTTTCTAACACTTCTGGCTTTACATACAAAGAATCCGTGGCTACGCGTGGGATATCCTCTTTGTCAAACCGCAACAGCATTGACAATAGATTAATGTGCGCATATGCTAACATGCTGGCCCGAAGATGGTAATATTGCGGGCGATGATCTTGGTAATAACACAGCGCATTCCATTGCCGTTCCCCTTGGCCTTCTATGAAATAATTCCACTTCTCTACGGACACCATGGTTCCTTGCTCATGCGCGCGTTTTATTAAGAAGCTCAACTCACCGTCGTCTGTTATCAAACGCCGTTGCATGTGTTTTTCTCCTTCCTTAGCGCCCTGTGTGAACTTTCCTATGACAACCCGCGCTGTGGGGTTGTGCTCTGGGAGCCATTGTGTGAAGGCGCTATGGCAAAGTATGGCTTCATGCGCTGTGTATGTGAGGAGTTTACGCTCTTCGAGAAACTTCAGCAGGGGCACAGGGATCCATTCTTTCTCCTGTAGATGTTTCCCGTACCACGCGTAAATTATTGGATGTAAGTCTTCTGCTAACTCCCATGTGGTTAGTCTGACGAATCCTGTTGCTGGTGCGTCGTATTTACAGTCTAACGCGACACGAAAGAATATGTGAGTCGGGATGCCCGTATCTATCGTAATACTCCTTACAATCCCCAAGGCCTTTAAAACTGGCAGGGTAGCAATGTTTCATATCCAGGGATACGTATTGATCTTCGTCGTACTCCATGTTCCACAGACCTCCATGGCCGTGTTCTACACAGGCTTTGGCTATGTCTCCGAATTCTTTTGGGGTGGGTTTCCAGCCGTTTCTTTTCTTTGCGGCCAGGAAGTCCAAACTGCGGGAGCTAAGGACCTCATCTGAAAAGTCCTCACCAAGGGTTTCGCAGGCGCTTTGGATGCGCTGGTGTTCGCTCTCGGGCCGGTAAAGAGTGCCGTCTTGCGTCATGAATTGATTTCCTTCCGAATCCATTAGCCATATGGAATTCTCGTGGATCAAATCTATGAGTGGTGACCCCTTGTAGACCTTTGTCTCCTTCTTTCTTGGAAACCTAAGTTCTCTCCATGCGTGCGCGTTGTGTTGATAGATAACAATAGGCGCTCCCCGGCCTCCATACTTTTTCGTCCCTTCGTAAATGAAACCGTCGGTGATGTCCTTCACGTGTATGCGGCGTTCTAAGGCAGTTTCTAACTTTTTGATGTTTTTGATGGAGCCTCCAGTTTTACGTGTAGAATGCTCCCATTCCCTGATGGCTTCTCTTCTTTTTGGCGTAAGCTTACCGCCCCTAGAGGAATCTTCGAAAAACTCCCTAACCAGCTTCCCGACAAAGTTACCAGGATGTCGCATTGGTCGCAACTTCTTAACATCCGGCTTCTTAATCTCGTATGCACCGTAAATGACCACGGTAACCGGGTAAGCGACCTCGTAGAAGAGCATGTCTATTCCCTCAAGTGCTCCCGGTCGTGTGTGCTTATTCAAAACGAACAGGTTCTGCTTACCAGACGCTCTGATAGGATTACGACCCTTTTCTATTATCCACTCACCGTCTAAGTACTTTACGAATGTCAACTCCAAACGGTAGTCACCGGCCGGCATTCTGTTGATTATCTTTTCAGCCATTTTGTGATTCATAGTTTTGTCTGTCTTTCCCTCCATAAATGTAGCGAAGACAAAGTCAGCGTCTGAGTTATCCATCACCTGATTTCCGAGCCTGCGCACAGTTTTGTTTTGAATGTCGTTGATGGTGGCCATGTATATCTAAGGAATATTTTAACCTCCGTTTGCGATACCAAAATAACTTTAGGTCTTGGTAAAATACCCGTAAATCTGCTGTACCCGTCTTCGTAAATCCGCGAGTTAAACCCGTATATCTTTGGCATCGATCGCGAGTCCCCCTACCTGCTGCTCAATCAGAGCGCACGTTATATCGTGGCTAGCTATGATACTTTTTCTAGTTTTTTGTTTCGGCCCTCAGGCCGAAACAGTCACTACATTCGGTTTGCCGGCCCATAATAGTCTTCATGCGTGTCATTTAGCTGTCAGAGTTTTGGACCTAATCCAATCACATGCCGTTTCCATCATAAGCAATGGGAAAATGTAAAACATTTCACCATGCGGAGTACTTCGGAGAGTTGCGGTGAATCTTCTCTGAGGTAGTTGTGTAGACTATATTATGCCCTTTCGCATGACGCCATTTTTTGGAAAAAAATATATTATTGATTAACCCTACAACAATGCGTATTTAATTTCTAAGTCAGTATCTAGGTCCAAGTCGCCAAGTAGGTAAGTTATTGAAAAGTTATCCAAAAGCTTTTGTGATGTGCGGCAAATTAGGGCAATTTGCCAGTCTCAGCTGCCTGTGAGTATAAGTTGAGGAAACTGGTGAGTTTATCTGTGTAACTAACAGTTGATGCATATATATTTTGTGAAGCAAGCTTCCGATATGTTGTAGCTTCGTGCGCATCTGAGGACATGTTTTTGGTATCAGCTATTATTTAAACTAGATCCTATAAACAAACAGTGCGTACTTTACAGCTTTAAAGATAGAAGTCTGAAATCATCAGTTTTCAATTATTAATACTCTGATTTAAAGTATAATTTCTTGGATTCGGTAATATTTTTGAAGCACCAAAAGGTGTAAATTTTGAGTAGATTGGTGACGGCGCACTGGTCAAAGACAAGCCTTGTATCTTTTCGTTCGAATTGAGACTTTCGCATCTTCTTCAAGCTACGATATAAGAGCTAAATACATTTACCATAAATCAAAGAGCAGAATGAAGGTTTAAAAAGTATCCTACATTCAACATAGCGCGTACTGTAATGCTAAAATATTTTGCACTTTGTACTCTGCTCTCTGCGATACTCAATCATTGTTTATATCTATTGTCGGATCTCTCATTAGTTCGGCGAGACGTTATATGTATATGCATTCACTGTGATGATTAACACATCTATCACGTTATATGTATGTACGTTGCCCTGTTTTTCCCCAAAACACTACGATGTTTCAAAGCAAGAACCACTAAAATCTCAAAAAAGCTTAATTACGATGTGCTTCATCCAAGAGAATTTTATACTACAAATGTTTCCATCAAAATTTGCGTAAGACTTTGTAACGTGAAAGTGTACCGCGAGATCTATCGCTCTTGTCTGCCATTTTCAAAATACAGGAGACCCAATCATTACCACAGCAAGACCAAAATTCTTTATTCAGCAATGCCACACAATAAATAGATAACGGGCCGAAACATCATCGCTTTCGAAGCGATATAGGCTTGTTAGTAATGTTAACGTTGTCACAAACGTAATATTTGATGTCCTTTTTCCTCGCAGAAGGCTCAGGAGAATCCCCTACAACATATACATCAATGTTGAATGACTTGGAGACCATCAATCCTAAATTGCTGTGTAAGTTAGTACATATGGTATCTAGATAACCTAATTCCCACCATATACTTGATAGCATAAGCGCCAAGAAATAACGATTTTATGATCAAATTAGGCTCATAAACCATTTAATTAAGCTTATTGCATTGAACTTGATGTCATTTCATTGAGGAATAAGATTTTTTATTTGGATTGTATCTGATTCTATCCATCCTCATTATCGAAGAAAGACAAGTGTAGCAACGGATTTCCCCCGCCAAACTTACAATATACGATCGACGCGTAGAGTCTCAGTGGACATAAAAGACAAAGTTTACGGTGGAAATGGTGGCCTAGAACGCGTGTCGTCACGTCACCGGAAGTAATCTTGACTTCCTGTATCATTGCCGTATTCTTTCTTTTTATCTTATAGCTCGCCTTGAAGCTCTTTCCAAAACCGTTGTTGATGGAAAACCAAAGTCTGGCAGAAAAGAATCCATGTGGACAGCGGCAAACCGAATGAGAAAAGCACGAGCGCAAGGCGGCGGGCCTACAAGTGCAGGCCGAACGAGAAATGAATCATCCGGTGCAAAGAGTGATAGCCGTGGATCTGGCCAAAACAGTTCGCCACAAAACAAAGGCAAAACTCGGAAAATCTCCAGAAGCTCGAATTCTTAGTCATAAAGGAGTCAGTGCAATTGTTAATCATTTTCACTATCTCGCTTCTATTTGGCCGAGAGCCAGCCTAACGCCAATCTATGATATCGTGTGAACTCGACATCTTAAAAGGTATCATCTGTAGGTTTTCTTGCAGATAGTACATTTATCATGTCAAGCTCACTCAAGGTCACAAGGAGATTGAAGGACGTTTGCTTTTTCTTTGGAATTAGAATTAAATCTTTAAATCTAATTCTTAGGCTGCGTTCATAATGTATGGTAGGGGGGGGGGGGGGGGCGGGTGAAATTGAGAGGGGATCGGGAAAATCTTGGTAGGAAAAAGGGGGGATGGGCAAATTTTTATCAGAAAAATGGGGGGCATGCACAATTTTTGGAAGAAGCTACAAGCCTTGCTTGGGGGGGGGGGGATCGTATTTTTTTGCATGATTTAAAGGGGGGTGGGGGGTGTTAAGAATTATTCTGGACATTTCAAATTTTCACCTGCACTCCCCCCCACCTCTACATACATTATGACGCAGCCTTAGTTCACAAAATACGGCTTCTGCAGACAACACGACCTAAATTGTTGGTCTTGATAATTTGAGATAGCATGCTTAACGTCATACAATAATTGTTTATTATTGAAGGAGTTTCCATATCCCCATAATACATTGCGGTTTGGGGGTAACATGGGGGTAACATGGGGGTAAGATACCGTACATATTGTGCTGAAGACTGATGAGAAGATTACGTAAATGCATCTTAGGATATTTAAAGATGTATTATAAACAACCAGAAACAAAAAGCACTTTCTTGAAAGGTAGGCTTTTTTAAACACCTTGGACAATTATTCACATGTCTCTATCTGATTGCAAGCTCACCGTTCGTCTCGCTTCGATGCAAAGGCAAGGCAACCTTTCAAGATGGCGCAGGGAACTGTGAAGGGGACTATTGTGAAGAAGTCTTTAAAGAAAACTTTGAGTATTTCTTCATGAGATCATTATCTGTAACATTAAACGTCTTGATGAAATTAACTCAGAAAGAACTGATAATCAGTATTTTGCAGATATTTTTTTTTACATTCGATTAAAGAAAGTTTAATTTGATAACAGTATTTAAGACAAAGAAGATGGACGCTTACTGCAATTTTCATAAACATGCGAACTATGTCTCCAAGTTGCACGCTGAATTCGATTTTTCGCTGCCGTTAATCAAACCTAATCAGTCGGTAACATTTTTGAGGATAGTCAATCCAAAACATTTGTCTTTTAAATTGGTCGCCGTATACCAACTTGATGTAAACGAAAAGTAAATACAATATAAAATGAAAGAAAACTTATTCTCAAAACGAAAAACAGGTAATTGTAACATCCATTTACTACTAAGGCAATACACTATACTAATGTGAACGCAAGACACGTTAATAGTTCTAACGTATTCACAATACTAAAGCAAGGAAAGCATTTGATCCTTCTCCGCATATCTCAGTATCGTATAAACTTGTGTTTCGATTGCTTTGTCTAAATTTTGCGGCACCAAGTATCATTAGTGCTTGACATCCTATCAAGGTAACCATGGTAACAAGTCAATTTTGATATTGCTGTCCTGAGTAACCTAGCCCAATTCCACTTTTCCCGCCAGCACCTCGTGAAAGTTGAAAGGCACGTGACCTTTCGAACTCCGCCTCGAGGTTTTGTAAGAGATCAGCTCCTTGAATTGGGCCCTCAGAGCTGGTAGACTCAGAGCTGTCGCCTTTGATGCCCATCAATCGACGGAATTTGGCTTCCATTTGGCCACCTTGATCGTTAGAAAAGTGCATCCCTGGTCCCCACTTGTTGGAAGGCCCCTGAAAATAAACCATATCATGTTATCTTAGAGTTCGCTTGAATAAAGAATAAACAATAGACCATTTTCAAATTTCAAATTACCCGCTGTATTTCTTGATTAAAGACTCAATTACTCAGGGTTAGCCTCGTATGAGTGACTAAATATTCACAAATACCAACAGTAAAGTAAAGAATACACAACTTCAAACAATACAAACACTTTGAAATTCCACGGACGTTCACTGGAACAAAATTATTTTGCACAAAGTCGAGGCTAGCCCTGAGCAACAGACAACTCGAAGCTAGAGTATTATTAACACAAATGAACAATAAAAAGAAACTTGGGGAACTCAGATGCATAGTGGAAAACCTGTGCTGACGTTGTGTGAATATTTACAAAAACATTGAATTGCTTCTACCAAATGCGTGCTCTATTGCTGGTTACATTGGAGGTTAGCAGAGAATGAGTCGAGGTTTACTCCTGTAATGTTGCGCACAGCAAGTTTTCGTCGTGCGAATATGCATGTCCTGCAATAATTATACTGGCAATGGCTTAGTGTTCTCAACCAATAAAAACGTATTCATCTTGACTGCTGGTCATAATTATGTAGCTTTCTTTAAAAGTCCCCTTCACAGTTCCCTGCGCCATCTTGATAGGTAGCCGTGCCTTTGCATCGAAGCGAGACGAACGGTGAGCTAGCTTGCAATGATAGAGAGATGTCCAAAAATTGTCTAAAGCGTTAAAAAGGTCTCTATCATTGCAAGTTCAACGATCGTCTCGTTTCGATGAAAGGCACAGCCACATTTCAAGATGGCGAAGGGAAGTAAAAAAATGTATTAAAAAAAGAATTTTCATTATATCATTCTCGAGTTATTTTTGTTGCAGGAAGATTTGGGTGTCATCCCTTGAAACCTCTGTCCCCAGCAACGCTGCAAGCAAAAGTCGCCCCTTTAGATCTTACCTCATTCTTTTTGCTGCTCCAGAGGAGTTTCTTCTTCTGCTCTTGCATGGCATATTGCTGTGGGTTTACCACTGACGGGTTAAGATATTCTGGCATATTGATAGCCTGTGCTGCTACCTGTGCTTTTTTCTTCATTGCCTCAGCGTGTTGTGCTAGTTTAGCCTGCACCTCTTCTGATGTCGGCTGTCTAGTTGGACCTATGGGCACTTGAAAAACAAATATATAACGGCTGTCAGCGATACTAGAGAAAAATAATGGCATGTGTGTGTGCATTTCATCATATTATCCAAGACTATAAGTCTTTAGCTAAGGCGTTACGTATTCCCATTTCAGGCGTCATTCTCTTAAGAATAAGGCCTAAGATTCTGTGCTTGAGTTGTATCTATATTCCTGTGTCTTCTCATGCTCAACCGTTAAACAAAAAAATAATACTCTAGAGAATGACACATGGTTTGAAATGGGAAAAAACATTACGCCCAAGCTAAAGAGATATATTCAAGATCGCTTTAGTATACAAAGAAGCACTCGTTTTGTTCGACTGTACAACAAAATTATGCACTGAAATTTGTGGTACCAATATACCTTATCAATAAATATACAGAATGACAGAATCTGTTAAAAAACGATAACCTAAAGAATGTCCAGGTAAGGCTCGCCCAGTCTATTTTAACACCTATATTTGCAAACTGAACTGCAGTATTTGTCATGTTACTGGGCTACCAGAAACAATGACAGACCCCAGTTAGCCTAAACGGCCGATTATCTCATGTTCGTGATTTAATTCATTTGCCTATTGCGATCCAGAATGTATACACGTAGAAAGCCTTTGACTACACGAACTCACTTGGCATGCGGATAAACGTACCTTTTACGACTGGTGTTTTGATTCTGGAAGGAATTCGATCTTCAAGAGAATATCTCCTATCCCTCTCATCTTGACCTCTGGAGTCTCGTCTGCCACGATCATTGCGTGATCTGTAACGTTCACGGTCACGACCCCTGTAACGCTCTCTGTCACGATCTCTGTCACGATCTCTGTCACGATCTCTTTCACGATCTCTGTCACGATCTCTGTCACGATCCCTGTCACGACCTCTATCGCGATCTCTGTCACGGCCTCTATCACGATCTCTGTCACGTCCTCTATCGCGATCTCTGTCACGGTCTCGATCACGGTCGCGGTCTCTGTCACGATCCTTTTCAAGATCTTTGTCACGATCCTTATCACGGTCTCTTTCACGTTTCCTGTCACGATTTCTGTCTCGATCACGGTTGCTGTCTAGTTCACGATCTCGACCAAACTCGTCCCTGTAAGTTCCAACTGGAAATGGAAACAAAATCATTATCACGATCACAAAGTATCACAATCAAGCAATATCACGATCAAACAGTACATGTATCACAATAACGCAGTATCACGATCAAGCAATATCACGATCACACAGTATCACAATAACGCAGTATCACGATCACGCAGTATCACGATCACGCAGTATCGCAATAACGCAGTATCACGATCACACAGTAGTACAATTACGCAATATCACGATCTCGCAGTATCACAAATATGCAGTCACGCGATCACGTAGTTTCATATAGCAAAATGGTAGAAATGAGGGGGGTTATCTTGCAGGGGAAAATGGGGAAGAATACCTCGGCTTCGTACCCTACCCTCCTTAAAAAATGACCGGTCACTAATTACAAGAATGAATGGTAGACATACTTTTTTCTCGTTCTCTTTCTCTAGATGGTGTTCTAGAGCGGGATTTCACGGGACTCCTCGAGTGAGATCTAACGGGACTCCTAGAGCGGGACCTCACGGGACTCCTAGAGCGGGATCTCACGGAACTCCTAGTACGAGATTTAACGGGACTCCTCGAGTGAGATCTGACGGGACTCCTAGAGCGGGACCTCACGGGACTCCTAGAACGGGACCTCACAGGACTCTTATTGCGAGTTTTCACGGGACTGCTAGAGCGGGATCTGACGGGACTCCTAGAGTGGGATTTTGCGGGACTTTTAGAGCGGGATTTCAGTAAACTTCTGAAGTATGTTGGCGTATCCTTCCTGGATCTATCAGCTGATGCTGAATCGGTTGTCCCTGGAGTATCTTTTACTGGAGAGCTTGGAAATGTTGGCGAGTATCTCTCGGGGGATTTCTCAACTGTTCTTGAATCAGGCGAGTATCTTCCTGATGAACTACGCCTTCCGCTTGGACTAAACCTTCCATCTTCTCCCTAAAAAACGTATATTTTAAAGATCTTTAAGAAAATCATTAGTATGTGTACTATTGTGTTTAGCTGCGTGCAGCCCGACTTATAGCCCCGAGGTAATAGTGTAGCTGCACGCAGGCCTGTTTGTGTTCAGACAAAGGCTCCCTCCACACTAATGCAATTTCGTTTCAAAACGCATACTATCCTTGAACCACTCCGGTTTTTGGTGAAACGAAAACGGAGCGTTTCGCCGGAAAACGCATTAGCATAGACGTGGCCCAAGTTATTCATTAATATCTTCAATCCTACAATATTCCTACGATATATTAGACAGCGAAGCAACGCATTATCACATGGGCGGATCCAGGGGTGGCTAGCCCTCCTTCTCCTCACCAAAAGTATAGTTTTTAAAGTTGCGTATTAAAAAATGAACCCCACGATTTAATTTAGCTACAATCTTGGACAAAAAAATTTGAGAATTTTTCATCCAATCACGAAATAGGACAATTTCCCTCATAAAAAATGTTTGGTTGATCTTACCCCCTCCCCCTCCAGGACAATGTTGGTCCCAGTAAGTAAAGCAGTCCTGCCTCCCTGGAAACAACGTTTAAGGGGAGGAGGTCATTTTTAGGGATTTTTAAATTTTGGACATCAAAATATCAATTATTTAAAAAAAATCAACATTTTTTCCCCCGAGATTGTAGCCCGCATTTCCTTAGATTCCCTACTGATTCTTGGTATTTCTGCAGCAACACACCCCGGAACCATCCCTTTAAAGTATTCCTTAAATTGTGGAATCAATCAAAAAATAAGAAAAAAACTAAACTAAAAACTGCAGTGTTTATGATGCTTACCTGGGAATGACGGTCTCTTCGCTCTGCATCACGACTGTATTCATGTCCAGAGCTTGTTTGGCGTTGATCAAGTGTTGACTATAGTAATTGGTTATCAACACAGTTATTCAATGTAACTTTTATTCTAACATAAGGAGTTGGGGAAGCGCACGTCTTGGCGCGAAAGTTCCCGCCAAAACCACGAAACCCCGTCGGTACACAAAGGCGGAAAATCCTGGCTACGCCCAAAGCCAGTCAAACATAATCGATGGGATGGAAAATAAAATCAATCGCTAAAGATTCTTAAATTTTTGTTTCTCCCAAACAACACACCACTCAAACACACACATTGCCTGTCACACTTATAATCTATAATACAGATCCCATTTATTTTTTGCATAGATGGGCCCCCTCGCTTCTCTAACACTGGTGAAGACCTCTGGTTTGAACAATATAGGGTCAAGTTTCGACGTATTTCCAGGTCCAATCACACAAAAAAAATCCGAAAATCTTGCCACAACCTATTCCCAGGAATTATTCTCTGCCTTCAAAGTTTAGATATATGGACAGAAAATTCTGCTATGAAGAAAAGCATGGGAAAATGTCTGTGGAAGTAATTATTAATTTGGACCGGAAGTCGTTTTTCGTTCGCATTACGTCACGCTTGATAAGGAACAAGGTGTATGCAGTCTGTAGTTGCTGGCAGGTATTATCATGGTATATCTTAAATACCCAGTAAACATAGTTGAATATTTACTTCTTAATAAATGTATTAATTTGTTTTTTTAATCTGTTGTACCTACAGTGAACTTATTTTCCTTTTATTTTTGTCTCCCCTCACCCGACCCCCTCTGAATCTTGTAGTTGCTGACCTAAGCATGCAGTATGGCATCCTGTTTTTCAGTTTACCACAAAACTATAATCTCCATAAACAGATTATTTCAAAACCCATTGTTCTGAGGTTGTGTTTTAACATTTTAAATCACAACATCAAAGGGGAGTTGTCGTGTCTCGTGACATTTGTTATAGTAATCCAATACCGACAATAATATCATGACTTGAAAGAGCATGTACATTTAAGTAAAGTTAGTAAAAGTGGAGAATTAAAAAAATTTAACTCAAATGGGAGCCAAGTTCGCGATGACCAAAGACTGTCACTTTTATGTAAGAATTATCCATTGAAGGACAAGCTGTTGCCAACCATGATACAAAATCATATGAAATAGGCAAACTTTGGAATTAAATAATTTTCTTCTTATTTACTGAATTTATTTCAAACTTTCAACCTTCACTAACTTTAACATGGTCTTTTGATTCATTGTATTCTTGTCAGTCTTGATTATTATTTTAAATGTCATGTTAATGTGAAAAAAAATCAGCAGATAAAAGTCTCCAAATAGTATTCAAACACTGACCACTATTTGCTGTCAACCAGAAAGAATTCTATTGACGACTTGTCTGCTGAACATTCTTCACAAGACAAAAAACCCAACATTTCTACAATTTGATTTATATATATGCAGTTTTCAGTTACACTTGTTGCAAAGTTATGCAGAGTTCATGCGCATTATGTCCAGTTTCATAACTACAGGTACTTGACCAAATCAGTGCAGTGTCTGGATTACTGGCTTCTGTCAATCAAAAGCCTATTACCAGTAACTCAGCACATTGGAAATTTGATTGGCTGTATTTTTATGAACACATCTTTCATGACATGGATTAAATAATAAATACATGGAATCTTTCTACTTAATATTTCCTAGAGAGAACACAGATACTTAGTAGCTAAGTCTCTAGCCTGCAGCAGTTGGTTGTCAGCAGTAATCCTAATGGCAGGGAGGGATGGGAGAGTAGGGGAAGGAGACAACCCTGCAATAGCAGAAGACTGACAACCAATACAGGTTACTACACATCACTGAAAAATCATCCTTAATGCAGTGCTCAGCATTAAAATAATAATCTAGCAGGTATAATGTATTAACCCATCTCAAAACTATCTTGAATATTTAGCCAACAGAAAGATGGAAAAGAAATACTTTGTATTCCATTCAGAATAGTTATATTTCTTTTGTATTTTCCTATTTAGAGTGCATACCATATATCAGTGAAAAACTTTGTAAGAAATTGCACAAATTGGTAAGTTCAGCAAATTGCATAAAGTTTGCTGAACTGTAACAATGAACTAGTGGTTTTGAACAAGTTGAATCAAGTGATTTCATTAAGCAATTCCCCGTAAAGAGTATAAACCAAACTAAACCAAGATCATGACAACAAACACAAGAAAACAAGTTAAAACAAGTTAAATCGAGTGATTTTTCTTTTATAAAAATATATATAAATATTTCTTATACACAACTTTCCACTAATTTGTACAATTTTGTTAGGTAACATTTTCACAGATATATGATATGCACTTTAGCTTTGCATCCTTGATACATCCTTGATATACACTATATTAGTAATGTTGAACACTTAAAATTGTTAAGCATAGGACCTAGTATTACCTTACTTTACTACCAGTTTAAAAGTCCAATAATTAAGTACTGCTCAAGATCTAGTCACAAATATTTCAACCTATGGCAATATCCAAATGAATAGAATATATAATTTATATCACACTAATCTTACTTTTGAATGAGTTTGTCTTTGGTTTCTTAAAGGCAAAAAAAAATTTCTATTATCCTTTTCTGGAATGGATTGATCAATATTACCAGTACTTTATAATAAAGTAGGTGTGAGAGCTCCAAAACCATGTAAAAACAAGAACCTGACAAGTGAATGATTAGCTATGCTTTGTTGTTACATTTTAAAGATTAAGTGATGAAATGTTGTTATCATAACTGTTGACCATGTATCAGGGTCCTCAAAATTTAAAACACAGCAGTAAAATTTTTGTTTCATTGCATTGCTCTAACGACTAAACAAATGCAATGGAAGCAACCTACAGTTATGTGATAAAAAAGCTATTATGCTTATCCCTTCCTTCCTTCTTTCCACAGCTAACAGCTTTCTGCCTATGAATATTTCAATATTGTCATTACTTCAAGTAACATTGTTTGACACTGAGACCATGTTGGATACATTTACTGTTGAATGTAAGTGTTGACTATCTGTTGTTTCTTGGTGTTCCGTATATTCAAGGGGAGCAGATTTAAGTTCACCTTCAACTTCATCTTTGCTTTCACTTTTGTCATCATCTTCGCTAGATCCCTCCTGACTTACTGTTCTACTATTTGCTCTTGTTCTGTTGCCTCGGCGAAGGTATTCATCAATAGACACAATACACTTTTTTCTCCAGATATTGTCTTGTTCAAATGAGTCATATTTTGAATAAAGTCTAAAAGTACAGTATTTCACAAAAGCAAGTTTATCAGGATCTAAAGCACTCTTTCCTCTCGTTCCTGAACAGTTTTTATTTAGTAGTTCCTCTTTTGTAAAAAGGAGTTTGACGAGGTTGGTCGCAAAATTACCAATTGAACAGCTTTTACTCTTAATTTTTTGTGCCCACCACAGAAGATCCTTCATACGGTCACTGTCACCTTCATTTAGAAATGGTGCATCATCTTTTGATAGAATTTCTATTTCATTACCTGACGACTCTAACTGAAAATCTGCAGGGAGAGTGATTTCTTGAAAAAGTTTAGTTTGTTGTGCTTGGGGGTTCGGTAAAATTTCTTCATTTTGTGAATTATTTTTTAAAACAGCATCTTGTGATTTAGCCAAAGGCTGGCTCGGCAAAATACTATTGATACATGTAAAGGGAATATTTTCAGCAGGCAATGTAGGGACCTTAAATTCGGCAAAAGAAACCTCACTTTCTGTACCAGTCTGCTTGGGAACTACCTGTGCTGTGGTACTGATGTTATTAATATTCAAGACTTGCGCAGCAGAAGCAGTTAACACACGAACAGTCTGTTGTTTACTGTTTTCTGAGATATTGCTTTTCTGATTGGGATCCAACAATGATAGTAGCCTGTCTTGGTTTTTAAGCACCTTTTCCTGATTTGATAGAAGTTCGTCAACTTTTCCAAGAAGTGTCGTTAGTTGTGCCTTCAAGCCAGCATCAACCTCGGAGCTTTCAAAGAACTTAAAGAAAAATTATTTAGGTCAGACTGAACATAATTAACTATCCTTTGGACTTATTTGACTATTAATTTCCTCTTACAAGTATATCTAAATTTCTTTTAAAAAATCAATCAGACATCTAAACACTTTAACATTAAGAATTCCATAACATATATAACTCAAATGTTCTATTTTGGCAGTTATATCCTTATATGAACTGCAGGTAAACAGTTAAGAATAATAGTCAAAGGACTATAATATTATTTTGTATAATGCTGGTTAATGTTCAACACTGTTATTTAAGCTTTGAGTCTTTAAAGTATTTATTTTTCTGGCCAAATTAACCTAAATACCTGCAGTAATGCATATGATAAACATATCCAGTGGGGAAGAAACAAACAACTACATTGATTACTGAGTACTGTATGTAAGAACACCTGCCAGCAACGTACAAGAGCGCATTGAGATTCGAAGTGTTCAATAAAAAAGGAGAATAATAATTAAAACCCATTATTTCAAAAGCTTGAAAAAGAGTTTCAGACGATATCCTTAGACCAAGAAGTGGGAAGTAGAGTATTAAACAACGTCAAGATGTAATGATAAGGAATGAAAATTTTTTTTCAATTTTTTGAAATGGATTCTCAAACTTTTTTTTTTTTTGAGAAAAACAAAGCAAATATCGTGATGAACAATTGCAATAATTATACTGTAATTGCATGATCAAAGCAATGATTTACTTTGTTTTGTCATCATTCAATACAAGTTTGAGTACACAAATGAATAATTTATTAGGATAACATAAAAAAACTGCACCAATACTGTGAAAGATACAGTACCAGGGTAAAAACAGTTTTTATCCATTATCATTTGCAGTTTCACTAACCATAAATACTTTAATTATGATTTGATAACATATTTTTACCATAGTCTTACTTACCCTAGAAATAGTACTGTGTGGACTTCTGTTTCTATAATCGTTTGCATCTGTAAAATAGATACATTTAATCTGTTACCATGAATACATTTACAATCAATTTGTCAGTCAGTGACTTCTCATTACCTTTATTAGATTCATTTCCAGGGTCTGTAGTAAATGTTGCTTGTGATTCAGGACAATGCTGGTCTGTTCTGGCCATTTTAGTAGGGCTTGTTGGTGAGTATGGAGAAGGATATCTCTGTCGTTTTTTTGCTTCTGATGACTGAGTTGTATCCATTGTTTGGGGTGTATACGCCTTATCTAATGCCTATGCAGTAATGATAAAAGATTTCATTAGAACAGAAAAAAATGAGTTTTAAAAAACATGAATATACTAAAACTAGGTAAGAGTAAAACTAATGTACCTAATGATATCATCTACCAGTTTTCATACAATAATTCTCTAGTCAAACACAAAGTATAGTACTCATTAATACAAAATCAAATTCCAATGGGCAGCTCACAACTACCAAGTTGGCGTAATATTGCTGTTAAACTAAGCAGTAACACTATAAAACTATGGATAAACCTTCTATTTCTTGGTTCAACACAAAAGTACTACAACCTTTGAACCAGGAACCAGATATGATAAATACAGCATAATAATACTTGTTCATACAAATATACTTAAATCATTTAAAAATATGTGTGTGTTTTTTTTCAGACATTACCAGACCGTTTTGAACCGCAAAGTTACATCTGTTTTTATTTTGTATGAAGTTTCTAATTTTAGCTGAATTGGGTTCCCTGTGACTTGAATAGCTGCGTTCTAGCTGACAACTGCTAGATCAGAATCACATGTCAGTCTACGAATGCATCAAAAAACCCTTAGCTAGGCTTCTAATAAGCTGAAAATCATTCAAACCCGTTAAAATGCTTTTGTACCACGATAATAATCTCATTACGAACTGGAATTTGAATTTCTTTAGCTCTGTAGCTTTGTCATCCCAAGACGCGTACTCAAAACCCTAGTTTTCAAAGCAAATTACACGTTTTTATAAAATAAAAAGAAGTATAATACATTTATTGACTTTAAACTTTACATTCTATATATTTTTACCTTGTTTGGTTCATTTTTTTGGCCTTTTTCTCCATCTTCAGGCGAGCTTGAAGTATAGCCAGCCAAGCCGTCCATGTTGGATCTTACTATCAAGGTCCCGGATGTAAAGCTGTTGACTATATTTGGTCAACCTTTACCCACAGGGGAGGGGAGGGACAGAAATATGTTACCATCATGAAGCTTACAATAGAAAATATAATATAAAAACGTTCAATCTTTTGGAACAATATCTCAAGTAGTAGTGAAAGTTTAAGATATTTTAGCGAATAAATGCTAGTAATGAATAACCAAAACTAATGAAATCATACCGTAGAACATAGGAGATATTTCCAAGTTTTAGTCTTACTTTTTAAATGCATCAAAGGGAATGGCCCTAGATATATTAATGACTTTTTCAAATTTCGTACAGTTAAGTATAATTTAAGAGGCTCTGGTACTAAACTTGAGCAATATTCATTTAACAGTAAATGGCGTCTTAATTCTTTTGTATCCATAGCTAGTCATCTTTGGAACAATTTACCATCTAATGCGAGAAATGCTGTTAACGTAAATAGCTTTAAGAATATCATACGTAAATTAGACTTCATACCTTTTATATATCGTTAGATAAATTTTTATTTATCATATATTGGATTTTTTTTTTTTTTTTTTTTTTTTTCCTTATTTCCTTTATTAACTTCCCATTGTAAATAGATATTTATCATTTCATATTTTATATTTATTGCATATATACATATATATATTATATTTTATATCACTTTAATTTAGGTTATTTCTTAATAGATTAGTGCACGTGCGCATTTTAAACGAGTATGTGAAATGCTCCTAGGCGTTATGTGGATAAATAAACTATTATTATTATTATTATTATTAAATCATGGACTGATTTCATAAGTCGGTCCCAGTTTGCTCTCTTTAGAATTTTTTTCTCGCGGCAAGGGGCGAACACGGCTAGCGACCACCAAAAGCTAAGGAGCGAAAAGTACAACTTATGGAATCAGTCTAATAAAATTAATAGTAGAGAAAAAATTGAAATTTATGTTTCTGTCACAATGACCAGCTATCTTTATACAATAAAGACTAAAAAGCACAAGGTAAAGAGAAAGAACTATAAGCAACTATTTAGACTACAGGAAGCCCAAGTAATGTACATGTGCTGTATTAGGGACCGGTCATTATTTAAGTAGGAAGGGTGGAGGGGGGCGCGGGGGAGGGGGGAGGAGGTAGGCGGTAGGGGGGGGGGGGTGGAGGAGAAAATGGGGGGCCCTCAAATTTTATTAGTGGAACAAGGGGGACCTTCAAAGGTTAAAAGGATGATTGGGAGGATTAGGAGGATTTTTAAACGATTGAAAGGGGGGGGGGGGGGTTACCCGAAAAACATCAATGCTATTAGGTAGAGTCTGGAAAATTTTTTGCATCAAAAACATTTTCTCCTCCAAATGACTTCTTCGAATGACTGTAACTGTGAATTTCTGTACCATTATTTTTTTTATTAAACTGTCATATAATTCGTATTTTAGTGTTTTGATGCGCGGGGAGCTTTACCTGGACTTCTGCATGCCCTTTGCCCTGAGTTGTCCCTTAATTACTAGGAAAATCCCAACCAACTAATACTCAAAGAAAACGTTGCTTTCACTTGGACTAATGAAGCCTTTTAGGAGTACACTCCTCCCCTGACTTGAGTTTGTTTGATGTGTTGTTCTCTCCCTTGCCACAAGGGTATTTTCCGGGTTCTCCGGTTCAACTTGTGAGTTTAGTGTTGTATGTTGTAAATATAGAATGAAGTAGTAGTGTGTGTGGAGGGAACCTCACAGAAAAGTGGACGTGACAGTTGTAAAATATGAGTTAAGTTATAAGTTCTTCCAGGATATTTCTTCGGATTGTCTGGTATTTCATTCTCCGTCTTTAGCAAAACAAATAATAACTTCTAAATTTCTTTTGGAATTCAGTGGAAGTAGAGACACTCTGTGGATTCACTGTTTATTCCCTTAGCTTCTATTTATTCATTTAGATTTATTTTTTATTCACTTTCTTCACACACAAAAAAATAAATGTAACAAATTACAATAAATATAATGGTGAATAGCGAAGGCTGACAATGATGCCAAAAGGACCTGGGAACCAGTCACGATCCGCGCGCGCAAATACGTAGTTTCTCACTATGACTTCACAAATCTTTCGCGATTTCCCATTCGTATAGTTTTCTTCATTCGCGAAACACTGTTGTTCTGCGCTGCGATAAAAACGTAGGAATTAGTCTTATTAACAAAAGTTGAGTTACGAATTTCAGTCCTAAAAGATGGGGTGCGCGTACAGTAAACCAAAAGTTCGAGAAACAGAACCGGTAAGTGTCTGATTCACTTAGATTTGAAGGGCGTAGTTCACCACCAAAAATGTCATTGATTTGGTTTGCGCGCAATAAGTAATTTTACCTTTGTGTCACATTGCCATTTTTATATTGAATCTCATTACACATTTTGGAAATCAAAACCAATTTAAAAAATAATTAAATTACTTGATTTTAGAAAAATGTACGTAGCCTTATATACGGAATCCTTCGTAAAACTTTAACAAACAAAATATATAGTAGAAACTTGTTGATAAATTGGATCACCGTAAAAAGCTTTGTGAAACTGACGTTTCGTCGGAGTAAGTGGAAAGAAAAGATGAGAAGGGGTGATTAAATACTAAGGTGGAAAATAAAATGACCAA